>NC_080671.1:117436932-117528932 GCF_030247195.1 Topomyia yanbarensis
TGTGCTCAGACTGAAAGATGTTTGCTCTTCGTTGCACAGTCACAAACTTCAAAATTTTGCAATTCTTTATTTTCCGATTTCAAGCTCCATACAGTGGTCGCAATAATTGAATCCAAGAGAATGTAGCAACATCACCAACGCCAATTTGTTTGATATTTGTGCTATTTCTGGCCAAATTAAGTTGTAAGCACTTTTGCATCACTTCACTTAACTTCAGAACTAACATACTGAAAGTGGTGCAATAAATATACGTTTAACGTCAGTTTTTACAGGTTTTGTAGTATTTCACTTAATAAAACCTAACAACTGAAATAAACTAAAATCTTAGATTTTTTTGCTGACGAAAATTATGTGTTAAAACTTTTCACGACTTGCTTCAGCCACGGCCTACTCTTATCCTTTCTCTGAAATTGTTTACAAAAACATAAAATATCAAAGAAATTAAATTCACAAAATTATAAAATACGCTCGTGAAATTCTTCACAAAATCATAAAATATTATTCATTAAACTGATGCCAACACATAAGAAGACTATCGGTCGTAGTCGAAATATTAGTATCTGTTTGGTTGTGATGTGCAACTGTATTTCATTTTATTATACATATTGGAATAAAAAGGAAGACTGTCTTAAATGTGTTGAGGACATTCCACTAAGACGTTCGAAAAAGTTGTTTGTACTTGTATTATTCATGGATTCGTGAACTTATTCATGATTCCTAGTAGATTGATCAGAACGCATCATTCGTTCTCGTGAATTAATTGACCAAATCACAAAATTCGTGAACTGGTAGCAGAAACAACATTCGCGCTCGTAAATTGTTCACAAAAGCATAAAATAATCATGGACTCGTAACCTGGTTTTTTATTCATAGTATACCGTTCATGATCTATCTTGGGTGCTTGTGCCATTTTGAAGATATCCCTAATCTTTTTCACATTCATGCAACTCGGCACGTGAACTACTTCACAAAATTTGGAATGTTGCTCATAGATTAAATTTTGTTCCGTGAACTGTTCCATCAAATATAATATAGATGTGTCCGGTTGCTAGCGACCAGTCATAGGTACGAGAACTGGATATAAAAAAACTATTAGAACCTCGAACATCGTTAATCAATTGATAAGGTTAATTGTGATATCTGGAAAGGACGTAAAATCTGCACTGAGAGCCAAAAACACATTTCAAAATCTCAATTCGTTTTGGTGACATAGTTGACAACACCGTAACATACCATCCGTCGGTTACGCTTTCATGATCCAGTTCATATTGATTCGTTACTTCGCGTATAAGATCTAATAGTAAACTCATGCATACAATAGCACGATAACTTACACATGAATTACCAAAAATGTGTCAAAGCTCCTAAAATCGTGTCCATGAAGCAATTAATTCATGAATATAATATCACGATGACACGAAGAGAAATTACGAAAACTGTGATTAAGGTACTGAAGCCATGAACTTGAATCACATTGCTCTGGCAGAAATATCCAGTAGTAAACTCATGAAGAAATATCACGGTAATGTAATTAAAAATACAAAAATCATGACTAACTTCCTGAACTCATTAACATACTTCATTTTTCGGTTCTTTCAATAAGAGTTAATTTTATAAATCGGTGTATCCAAAAATTGTAAACTGTAATCATAAAAAGGGCAAAAAAATCAAGACACAACCGCAGTAACCCTACCAAACATACGGCATGTATTTCTGGCAGGAACTAATTTTATGGTAATTAATAATTTTATGAATACGAGGTTCATGATCTCCAGAGCTTTGTCGCGATTTTTGTAATCTGTTTATTTTATGTAATCGTAATTTTTTCATGAATTTAAGAACAGATTTTTTCGTGTACCCATGGCAACCTTAGTGGTCCAGTATGCAAATTTAGCAGGAATTTTGAGATTTTACTAAAATTAAACAACTTAACCTTATTAAATCTTTGGGGAAGTTTTCGTAGTTTGCGAGTCCTTTCTTTTTATTAAAACAACAGTAGGGTGGTGTTCAGGGTAGTATTAATTATAGAAGGTACTAGATTTCACTAACGATATAGCGAGCCCTGCACATTTTTTATTCATTGGTACCTTGGGTACCGCTGCACATACATTGAATTTCGGCATAGAATAGGGATGAACTGTCATGTACAATTACTTCTAGTTGAGCCACCGAGTAATAAAGCTGCGATACGGAGAAGAATAAAAAAGGTGTATTAAACTACGTACCGTTGTAACACCTAGTGAGTCCTCAAAGAAATCCTTTGCCACCTACTGCGCCTGGTGCCGCCATAAGGAAAACTAACTTACCGGTCACAACATAAACTGGTGCCGTGACCAGGATCCGGTGGGAATCTGTTGCTTGCGAAACGTGTTTAAGGACGCCATCATCTGTAATTCTTTTCGACCGCCATCACGCTCGATCTGGACAGATCCAGCAATCCTACTGCCGCAATTTAAATCATACAAGGCCTAGTTCTTTAGGCCAGTAGGTAATTGGCTGTCCAAAATTTTTTTAACACCTGCGCAGGTGCGTTTAGATTTACTTTTCTTTCTGGGAACTTTCAACTGCTGAGCTCAATTTATCGTCGATTAGTTGTACTTTGGTGGACTGTGAGGCTGATCACAATCACGGTGGCAAAACTGCATGTACTCAACCTAATTATCTACTGCATGCAATTTCGGAACGGGTTCTACAACGGGACTGACGCAACGTGCATGTGAGTTGCTGTTGGCGATTGCTGATTCTATTTCGTACAAGGCACGCTCAAGCCTTGGACAAGGTTAGTACCTTTCCAAGTTCTCTATCCTCTATCGCCAGTGCTACCTGGTCCTTTTTTCTCAGACAAAATCGTCGACGTTTTTCGAGCCGTTCCATTGACATCGCTAGGACAGTGGTGGTTCTTCACCGCTCCACGCTTCGTTCAACAAAATGGAGGACGACAGAAGAATGCAACAGCTTAACACGCGAAGGACGACTCTGCTCGCTTCGATCAACCGAGCTGATCAGTTCCTCCAAGGATATGAAGCCGACCGGGATGTTTTGGAGCTGAATCTGAGAATCGAAAACCTGGAAGTGTTGTGGCAGGGACTGGAAGAAGCACAAGCCGAGCTGGAGGAGCTGGAAACCACAAACGAAGGGATGGTAAGAAACTTGCAGTTTCGTGCGGAATTTGAGCCGAAACTGTTTAGAATAAAGGCTGGTTTACTTTCTAAAATGCCTCCTCCAACTTCTTCGACTGTTGATCTCCCTCAAACCCCCCCTACTCGAACTGGGTCTGGTCTGGCTGGTCTGAAATTACCTACGATTGCGTTGCCAGAATTCTCCGGCGACTACCAAGATTGGCTCGCTTTCCATGATACATTTCATGCTCTGATTCATTCTAACGTTGAAGTTGCTGATATACAAAAGTTTCACTATTTGCGTGCTGCAGTGAAAGGTGATGCGGCTCAAGTGATCGAATCGATATCAATCAGTGCTGCAAATTACCGCCTCGCCTGGGAGGCTCTCGTATCACGCTACTCAAACGAATATCTTCTCAAGAAACGCCACCTTCAGGCCATGCTTGAAACGCCGCGAATGAGGGAAGAATCCGCCGTCGCTTTGCACGGACTTGTGGACGAGTTCGAGAGGCACACGAAAGTGTTGAAGCAGTTAGGTGAGCCGACCGATGCCTGGAGCACAATGCTAGAGCATCTGCTTTGTACAAGGCTTCACGACGAAACACTCCGGTTATGGGAGGACCACGCTTCTAAATTAGAAAATCCGACCTATACGAACATAGTAGAGTTTCTCCAGAGCAGAATGAGGGTGCTGGAATCCATTTCAGTGAATCATGATTCAGTATCTTCCTTGGCAATCTCTCACTCTATTTCAGGATCAGCACCAAACACTAGTCCCTTTGGTAAACAAAAAAGGGCCTACCCGTTAAAATTAGCCACCCACGCCGTTACTGAAGACTCTACACAAAAGGTGAATGCTGTCAACCGTCCAGGGGTTCCGTGGCGTCAGTTTAAACGAATGTCTCTCACAGAACGGTTGAATATGGTCAATCAGAGACGTCTTTGCTTCAATTGTTTACGCGGCGATCATTATGTTGGAAGCTGCCCAAGTAAAATCGGCTGCCGCACCTGCGAGAAGCGTCATCATACTACCCTGCACCCTGGTTACGTTGAATGCCCGTCTAAAAGTAATTCAGCACAGACCTCAATTGCAACCGGAAGTCGTTTGCAGTCCATAGTCCAAACGAATGTCACGACAGCTTGCAACGTTAGTCTTACCCCAAAGTTGTCTGATCCATCAGATATTGATGTACAGCTATCCACATTTTCAGCCCAAGTGATGCGGACGAACCATATGTTCATGTTGACAGTTGTTCTCATCATCGTCGATGCTTACGGTCAGGAGCATCTAGCCAGGGCACTACTCGACTCTGCTTCCCAACCAAATCTCATTACGGAACGTATGGCACAGATACTAAGACTTAAGCGTAAGAAGGTGAATGTACAGTTACAGGGACCTGGAGGAATCGCAATACGAGCTTCTGATACAGTATTCACACAAATCCGTTCTCGAAAGGAAGATTTTACCCGTGATGTTGAATTTCTAGTGTTACCCCAAGTCACAGCGGATCTGCCAGAGCAAGATGTACCTGTTATTGATTGGAACATTCCTAAGGATCTTTTTATGGCGGATCCGCATTTCTACATGCGAGGAAAAATTGATATGATCATCGGCCTGCCTCACTTTTTTGCGTGTTTCAAAACACCCGCTCGCATTCGCTTATCGAACGACCTTCCCGAGATGGTGGACAGCGTTTTCGGTTGGATTGTTGCTGGTTCCGGTGATTTGGTTTCCGTTACTCCAGATTTAGTAAAATGCCACACTACAACCGTGTGTTTAACCACGCTGGAGGAAAATTTGGAACGGTTTTGGAACATTGAAGAATTGCCGTCGCGATCCGATTACTCAATGGAAGAAAGGGAGTGCGAGCAGCACTATTCATCTACTGTTGAAAGGGACAGTACTGGTCGCTATACCGTGCGTATTCCGCGCCATCCAGACTTCGATACAATGCTAGGAGAGTCCAAGTCATCAGCACTACGACGATTCAAATTGTTAGAACGGAGGCTAGAACGTGACACCCGATTAAAAGTCGAATACCATAGATTTATGCAGGAGTACATCACATTGGGCCATATGAGACTTCTGCAACCGTCCGAACAGTCTGCTAATAAATGCCTTTACCTTCCACATCATCCAGTCATCAAACACTCCAGCACGACGACTAAGGTACGCGTCGTCTTCGATGGCTCCGCCAAGACATCAACGGGGTTCTCGCTGAATGATGCACTCCGCGTTGGACCGGTTGTACAGGACGACCTACTCTCGATTGTTCTTCGATTTAGAACGTTTCCAGTTGCAGTTGTAGCAGACATCGCCAAAATGTACCGTCAAGTGCTAGTGCATTCGGATGACACTCCATACCAGCGCATTTTTTGGAGATTTGGTGATTCAGGGCCCATTCAAGCGTACGAGTTATTAACCGTAACTTATGGCCTCGCCCCGTCTTCATTTTTGGCAACTCGTACACTTCAACAATTAGCCCGGGATGAAGGTGCTGCATATCCCATGGCTGCACAAACTCTCCAGAAGGGGTTCTATGTGGATGATTGTCTAGGAGGTGCCCAATCAATCGACGAAGCTTTGCAATTACGAGAGGAACTGGACAGTTTGCTCACCAAAGGCGGATTCACTCTGCGAAAGTGGACATCTAACAAGCTCGAAATACTGCAAGGACTTGAACCGGACCAGATCGGTACACAATCCGCACTAATGTTTGCACCAGAAGAATCAATAAGCGCCCTAGGCATTGGATGGGAACCGGAAACCGACAAATTACGTTTTGATTCGAAAATTGATCGAGAGGCCGTAGCTGACACCAAGCGAAAAATTTTGTCATCAATTTCACAATTATTTGATCCACTGGGGTTGATCGCTCCAGTAGTAATTCGAGGAAAAATGCTAATGCAGGAATTATGGCTGCTGCACTGCGATTGGGACGATTCTGTACCAGATATCGTGCAAGAAAAGTGGAACCAATATCAGCAACAACTTCCTAAGATAGCTGAATACACAGTAGATCGCTACGCATTCCTGCCAAATTCGAAAGTCCAACTGCATACTTTCTCGGACGCCTCAGAAAGTGCATATGGAGCATGCGTTTACGCGAGGTCCATCGACAATCACGGTAATATCAGGGTCCAACTGCTAGCATCGAAATCTCGCGTGGCACCTTTAAAACGCATCACGCTTCCCAGGCTCGAGCTATGCGCAGCCGTCGTCGGATCTCAGCTTTTCTCGCACGTTGTGAAGGCACTACAAATGGAAGTTTCAGATGCCCGGTTTTGGTCCGATTCGACGATAACAATTCAATGGCTTCAGGCGCCTCCACATACTTGGAAAACATTTGTCGCCAACAGAGTTTCTGAGATACAAGCCAACACTCATGGGTATCGATGGAGCCATATAGCTGGCAACGAAAACCCAGCTGATTTAGTTTCCCGTGGAATGAGTGTGGAGGAATTTCTTGCAAGTTACCTTTGGAAGTATGGTCCAGAATGGCTTCGACTTTCAGAAAAGCATTGGCCGGAGACTGCTCCTATTCCTGCGGTTTTAGATAACGTCGAAATTCGTAGAGTCGTTGCTCCTATATTACGCACCAAACCATTCACTAATCCAATTTTCTGCCGGTATTCGTCATTCAGCAAACTCGTTCGTGTAACGGCCCACTGCCTCAGATTTGTTCGTAATATTCGCGAAAAGGCGCGAGCGCAACCTCAGGACAGTACGGTTCAAGGCGCCGGTAAATTATTGACGACTCAACAATTAAGTGATGCTGAAATTCGCTTGATTCAGCTCGCCCAAATCGACGCATTTAAGCAGGAAATAAACGATCTGAAAGTAGGAAAATATGTGTCAAAGCACTCACAAATACGATCTCTGAACCCCTTTATAGACCAAGAGGGTACGATACGAGTAGGGGGGAGGTTAAGATTTTCAGACCAGACCTTTTCAAGTAAGCATCCATGTCTATTACCCAGCTTCCATCCACTATCCCAGATGATTGCCAGACATTATCATCTGAAAATGTTACATGGTGGCGGCCAATTAACACTTGCTGCTATGCGTGAGCAATATTGGCCTGTGCACGGAAGACGATTAATACACAGCGTCATTAGAAAATGCCTTCCATGTGCAAAGGTTAATCCCGTCCCAGCCCAACAACAGACAGGTCAGCTACCCGTAGCCCGAGTCACTCCGAGCAGGCCATTTACAGTAACTGGTATCGACTACGCTGGACCTCTTTACTTAAAACCACCGCACAAACGCGCTGCCCCAACTAAGGCATACATCTGCATTTTTGTATGTTTTTCCACAAAAGCGGTACATATTGAGCTCGTATCTGATCTCACAACGTCAGCGTTTCTGGCTGCACTTCGCAGATTCATTTCGCGCCGTGGATTGCCAAAGCACATCCATTCCGATAACGGCAAAAATTTTGAAGGTGCCAGAAATGAGCTGAGGGACTTGTACCTGATGTTGCAGAATGATCGAGTGATGGAAGCGATCCAGTCGCATTTGTCCAATAAAGGAATAACCTGGCACATGACTCCTCCAAAGGCACCTCACTTTGGAGGCCTTTGGGAAGCGGCAGTCAAAGTTGCTAAAAAACATCTCCAACGCCAACTAGGAAATGTTCGATTGTCGTTTGAAGACATGGCCACAGTATTGTCGCAAATCGAAGCAAGTATGAATTCGCGACCATTAACACCGATGTCTGAGGACCCGAGCGATTTCACTGCTTTAACCCCAGGGCACTTTTTAATTGGATCCTCGATGCACGCACTTCCAGAACCCGATATACACTGCATGGCCAGTAGCCGTTTAGATCACTATCAGCGAATTCAGCAACTACATCAACAATTTTGGCACCGGTGGAGAACGGAATACCTGCAGGAGCTTCAAAGGGACCATAAAATTTGCAATGCAAACACGGAAATTCTCCCGGGACGACTGGTGCTCATCGTGGACGAATGTCAGGCTCCCCTGAAGTGGCCGCTTGCCAGAATCTTGGAGATCCACCCAGGAGAAGACGATTTGACTCGTGTAGTCACTCTGAAAACCAGTAAAGGAATCATAAAACGACCGATCGTGAAAATTTGTTTGTTGCCGATAGATCCTGCTGAACCGACTAATCCTGAAACGATGCTAGAAACGATTCATCAGGAAACGACGACACCGTTGAGCAGAAACCCCGATTTATAATCGCATCAGAATTAAAAGTGTTTGAATTTATAAATTATGTTAGCGTTAAGTTTCTGAATATCAAATTTGAGTTATGATTAATTGAAATTGACATTTCAAGGTGGTGGCGATGTTCAGGGTAGTATTAATTATAGAAGGTACTAGATTTCACTAACGATATAGCGAGCCCTGCACATTTTTTATTCATTGGTACCTTGGGTACCGCTGCACATACATTGAATTTCGGCATAGAATAGGGATGAACTGTCATGTACAATTACTTCTAGTTGAGCCACCGAGTAATAAAGCTGCGATACGGAGAAGAATAAAAAAGGTGTATTAAACTACGTACCGTTGTAACACCTAGTGAGTCCTCAAAGAAATCCTTTGCCACCTACTGCGCCTGGTGCCGCCATAAGGAAAACTAACTTACCGGTCACAACAGGTGGTTATAATTCCACCATGATCAAAAAATTAACTTTTCAATTATTCTAGCTAGCGCCAGAAAGCTCACAGTGAAGTTGTAGCACGACAGATTTAAAAAAAAAATCTTGAAGACGTGTAGGCCCTATTTTCATTCTTTTTATTTTACACAAATTTAAATGGGTGTTTCTTAATGTTTCTTAGAAAAACTGTTTTGTTCAAATAACTCTTGCTGTATTGATTTAAAACTCAAGTAGTCTTCAGACAATTTTAACCCATTATATCCTAGTGTATTAAATTTAAATGCAGAACTATCCCTTGTTTAACGCGTCTATACTGTATTTTTTTCATTTTCAAATACATTTTAAGCGATGATTTTGTGTTTCCCATAATCGTTGATACATTTTTTTAGTGAAATTGAAGATTTTACTTAATTTGGCTCACTTTAGAAGACCCTGGGTTAAAATGGGTTAATATTGATTTAAGGCGAATAATTTATTTCATGGCATCACATATCTAACTATTTCCGTTGAAAAGTTATGAGCTCTTCTTTGCCAGAAATAGGGTTCTTTGGAATACCAATATCACTGATTGGGACGAACAAAATATCATTCTTTTTCAACGACATATACGACCATAATTCGAATTATAATTGAGCAAAAATGGCGATTATGATATTTTTTTTTAAATTTAGCAACATTGATTTCAAAAAATCCATATTTGATATTACTTATATCTTTTGATTAATAGAAGCTAGAGTTTAAATGTGTTAGAGGAAAACATTCGTCCACAAAATTTTTGAAAAACATTTGAAGGATACGTTAGAAAAAATGAAAACTTCAAAAGAAATACTAAAAATTTGGTTGTTCATGAATTTACCCTTGAGAGTTCAAATTACTTTTACAGTGGATATTATTACAGATATAGTTTCGTTTTCATGTTAAAATTTTGCACTTTACAAGGCTTTTCTTTTATTTCAAATAGTGGGTAGGGTGGATCCAAATTTATAAAAATCATGTAACCGACCGCTTTTATGGATTCCTAGGCACCGTACAGCATACGACCAGAATAATCTGGTAGATAGATGTTGCCGCAAATTTAATGAAACTTCCGAAATCTTTGACTACCATATTACTAAATCTAGTTATAAGTTAGCGATTATAAACTTTTAACACTATAACAATAAGTCGTTTACACTTAATCTGTACGGTATCTGCTGAAGATCGAATAAATAAATAAATAATTTACTTTTTTTGAATGGTTCGAGATAGAGCTTCGCAGTTTTTAACATTTAAGGAAAACAAATTTCAAAAAAAAACTTTGTCGAAGGCACTGGTACTCTATGTTTTATACTTTTCATTTTAAAAGTAATTCGATAAAAAAGAGGGTGTTTCTTTAAAAATGTTTTAATTCATATAACTTTTGCAGTTTTGATTTTTCATTAAGATGACTTTAGAAATACTTTTAGATATTTTGAAGAAGAACAGTTAGTCTGAATATACGGAACCTCTAGCTTCTTTCGTTAGAAAGATATTTGTAGTTATGAAAAATCAACTAATTTTAAGGAAATATTACAAGAATTAAAAAAATATCGCATCTGTTATTTTTAGGTGATCTATGCTACAAAGTATGCTTCTGAATGTTAAGTGTCCTAATCAAAGAATCCTAATATTTGAAAAGTTACATTTTTTATATAAAAGTTTTATAACTTTGAAGCGAAAAAAGTTTTGTAGTTGATGTTTTAAAGCAAATTATTCGCTCCTAAACAATCTTCAAGTTGTCAAAAGGGAACTTTAGCGTAAAACAAAAACTATAAGTTTTATAAATAAAGCAGGCTTTTTTAAGAAGCTTACATTTGGATTGCTCGTGCATGAAAGGTATAAAAATTGAGCTTGCGTGTCTTCGGCAAAGTTGTCTAAAACGTGTTGTTCTACAACTTTATCGAAGATAGTCAAGCTCTAAATCGAGCCTTTAAAAAGTTCAATTTAAAATCTTGCTAAAATTAGGACCACCCTAGCTTCTGTTTCAACAAAAGAAGGGCATTGCAAAGTACAACAACTTTCCTAAACAGACTGTATGGTAATGTCATTTAGTTGTAGCGAAAAGTTAAAATTCTAGCTAAATTTAAATTCTGGACCACTGTGCTTTTCTTAGAGCAGCCTTTGCCATCTTTATTCGGGGGATGAGCCCAAATGGTAAGCCTAAAATTGGGATTTTCGACTTGAATTTTCGTGCGCTTAAAATCAGCATTTCGAGCGTCGCGAAATTTCAAATTCAGTTGTCTATTTTTGCGTGAATCTAACGAAACTAGCATTCATTCATCTTCAAGTTGAATCGAATGCCTTCTATTCAGAGGAAATATAAATTCATTTACCAAACATAGCATTCATTTTTGTATGTGGATGAATCGGAAATAATTGAATGAATGCGCTGCACCGAACGAATTAGTGACAAACCGAAACATACCCTTCAGTGCGGTTGGTTTGAATTTGAAATTTGTTCCGCTTTCGAGCTTACTCGGGGATGTCAATATTTCTGAGTTCTGTGTATGTCACCATTTTCAGGCATTTTTGTCACTAATCTGGTTCTTAGGAATGAAGCAAATGTGTTATACCAACTTATCAGCTTTCAATCGATTGATGGCCGAGTAATCAACGAAATAGTGCGGAACTGTCCCTGTTACCTTGTACTGGTGGTTCAGAGGGTACGGTACTGGTCTCATAAGCAAGTCATCGTATTCTTAGTGTAAGTAGGATCGTAACACTAGCCATGTAATGTCCTATGTAAACAGAATCGGCTGCGAAATATCATGGAAAGTTAAGTTCCGCTACAGAATGTAATACCAAGATTCCTTAACTTAACCACGTAATGAATGAAGTGCCCGCAATCTAATTTCGTAAATCGCGAGATCTGCGTTTCGATTACCCTTCATCAGCAATCGGCACTGACAAAGCATCACACAAATCCAGAACTGGAAACACTATTGATGCAAATGTGCGACGTTCTACAAGGGAGCAAGTTCAGTTTGCTGATGAATCACACTGAAATCGAACCTAATTTTCAGTTAGCTAAGCTTTTCATGACACCGCAAGAATTTCTGAAAAGCTTCGAAAATCAGAAGAAAATTATTCTAAAAACTTAAATAAGTGATCAAAAGCACATAAAAAATCTCTAAGATTGCGTGTTGATTCAACTAGTACCAATATAAAAATATTTGATTTTTCTATCAAATCAAATATTTTTATATTGTATTGGTATAGTAACCTTCACAGTAATTTATTATCGTATCCTATAGTTACTCTCTTTTTAATGTGGTGGAGAATAATTTCTGATTTTATTTTACATACAATTTATGCTTACAATGTAAACCATGGTTCCTAATAAGTTTTTAACTCATTGAAAAAAAATCTTCGTTTTATTGCATTGTTAATCCTTTATTTAATTTAGCGTGTAATTAAATTCAACAAAAAAATCGCCGAATCTTGATCTACTACATAGTATTTTAATTTCCCCTGCATTTTGATGCCCCAGATAATTGAATTTCACTTCGCTGCCAATTCTGCAGTAGGTTCATCAAGTGCACTTCAGTCGTGACGACCGAATCCATTTTTATGACAATCTTTTTAACACCAGCATCCTCTTTGCCTTTCCAGACCAGAGCGGCGATGATGGCTACAATCGGCTAATCGTCGACGATGAGCGAAAATATGGCACAATTCCAACCCGCATCTACTGGCTGTATCTGAAGGCGAGTGGATTGAACATTGCGAGCACTTTTCTGCTCAGTGCTTTAGCCCAGCAGTGCCTTCGCGTGTACACCGACTTTTGGCTGCAGAACTGGACCGAGCGAACACAGCAGCATCCGGAAGGGGTTGATCCGGTTGATGTAAGGCAACTGACCTGCGAAAAAGGGTTTCTTCCCTGGCAGGGCCTGCCGCAGTACGCTAGATTTTATGCTATACGTTTGGAGTAGAGCTGCACAAGAGATTTAAATCAGTCGCATTCATGCATCTCTCACTACTTTAGAATTATAATTAATTCACTTTCGTCTGTTCCAAAATCTTTTATTTAGTATCCTTTCTCTTTTTTGCAGATCAAGTATAACTTTCGCGTGTACGCTCTGCTCTCAGGAATGTGCATCCTGCTGGCGACCGTATCCTTCCCGGCAGGTCAGATGGCAGGTAGTAATGCCCGACGACGATTGCACCGACAGCTAGTTGAATCGGTGCTGAAAAACTCAATCCATTTCTTCCAAACGGTGCCCTTGGGTCGGATCATGAATAGGCTAAGCATCGATATCGGCGTGGTTGATAAGGTGGGTGCGGTTGGGTAACCGAGAGGTGATATATATGGGGAGGTGATGTAAAATTTGCACAATCTCACAACGTTATAAATCTTTGTTGTCACGGGGAAGAGGGGTCGGAAAGTTACGGATTTAATCTCGTTTCCGTCTTTGGTTTGCTCGCCCTCACAGAAAATCGCCGCAACAAGTCAGAAGCTGCTGCAATTCATTCTGCTGTGCCTTTGTGCTGTGCTCATAAATAGTGTCGTGACGCCGTATTTCATCCTGTTAACAATACCAATTTGCGGCATTTACTACGTCGTGCAGAAGTTTTACCGGTGCTCCTCCAGGTGAGTCGCTGCAATTTATGCCCGTACCATAAATGCACCAACATTTGCCTGAACGCTTTCCGTGTAGCGATGGTTGCTGGACGCGCACACGCGGGAGGTATTGCAAAGATTTTCTGAAATTTACTTCTTGATTTATCAACCGAGCGCTACGGGGTCGTGCGCTGATTTCGCTTGCATAAGTGAGATCGAAATAATCGTTTTCAGGAAGTTCTCAATTATCTCGGGATTAATAAAAAATTACGTGAAGTGATCGAAAAAAGGTTGTTGGTATGTTGGCTTTTTAACTGATTGGAAGTTGATTAATAAATCCATTATCATGATTATTTGATTTCAGAAAAAAGTGCAAGGTACAGCCTAATAGGTTTATGGGAACTATTGACGCAGAACTACACAAAAATATGGAATTGAAACGTACCATATAATTAAACCATTACCGTTTCACTAACAACCACAGTTGCATTAGACTATATGAAATTGATAAAAAAAGCTTACCTTGTATTTGACAAATACTTCACACCACTGGTTTCCCGAGCAAACGAAAAGCTCATAATACACCCATACTCATGGGGTTTGACATAGGTGTTTGAAATGGGTTCATCCCATGAAAACACCATCACCATGGTCCGGTAGATCCCATATAAAATACCATATGTTGGTGTATTTATGGGTTATTGAGACAATTCCATGGTGTCTTGATGGTTGTGAATTTTGGCACGGACCATGTTTAACGTCTTTTCAAGGGGCTATGTGGTGTTTGAACCCATGAGTATTTGCTTGGGTTTTCGGTAGGCTTAAGACCACTCGGGCTCCAAGGTTCTATTGAACTCGGGAGCCACTATAGTCTAACAGGTGTAAACAGATGTATGATAGAATGATCAACAAATGATTTCCCGCATCAACCTCTTGTTCATCATGTCACTCGGGCTCAAATTGCTTCCAAGTCATTTTAGCAAATTACCGGGTTGAAGTTTGTATGAGAAAAATTAACAAAAGAGAAAAATCATGAATAGATTTTACTACTTGCGGGTGTTATACACGTAAGATGGCCTGCTTAAGGCGTTATATACAAAGTTGTGGTGAAAAAGTAAGCTAAGTTCCCGTTTTTTTAGTGATTTATGCATATTTTATTTAAATAAGCGAAAGACAGCTTGTTTTTAGCACTATCGAAGTTCGAAAAAACAAATTGAATTAAAAATATGTTCAAGGTTCTCGGAGTTATGGCCCATCCTCCGACGCCTGTTTTTTGGCAGAGGCTTGCGGTGAATGCTTTCCAAGCCGAGTCGCTCAACTGGAATTAAAAAAATAAAAAGATTATTTGAATTTGAAATTCGCGCGGAATCCCATGCGAAATTCTACGCGATATTCCGCGCGAAATTCCGTGTGAAATTAGGCGCGAAACGACCCGCAAAATTCTGCGCGAAATTCCAAGTGAAACTCCGTGTGAAATTCCGCGCGAAATTCGACACGAAATTCTGCGCGTAATTACGCGTGAAATTTCGCGCGAAATTCTGCGTGGAATTCCGTGCGAAATTCTTTCTGAAATTCCTTGCAAAATTCTTTGCGAAATTCCGCGTGACATTCCGTCTAAAATCCACGCAGAATTCCGCGTGAAACTCCGTGTGAAAATACGCGTGAAATTCCACGCAGATATCCGCGTGAAATTCCGTGTGAAATAACGCGTGAAAATCCGTGTTAAATTACGCGCGAAATACCATGGGAAATTTTGCGCGAAATTCCACGTGAAACTCCGTGTGAAATTCTACGCGATATTCCGCACGAAATTCTGCGCGAAATTTCGAGCGAGGCACCCAACTAGAGCTCGGATGAAGACAGTTTCGAGTCCACGAATAAACTTAATTATTTACCACCATAAATTAACATTACAACACTCCCCAGGATCGCATATTTGTCCCGTTTTCAATGGGATTTCCTATCTTTATGGGACTGGTATGCGATCATGGGCAGTACAGTGATTTTGTACTTTTCAAGTGACCTAGTACAGGTTGTAGATCTCGCCAAATGCAACACAAGACAATGTTTGAGAAATGTTGTATAGCCTCAAAATCTTGACTTATGGTAAAAAATCTATTTTTGGGACTTTCGGCATTGAAAAAATTTCTACTCTGTCATTTGTCAACCGATTTTAATTTTTTTTAGTGTTCTGGAAAGAAGAAATGACCTTTCCAACGGTATGCCATGTTATGTTCTTTTGTCAAGGATACTTTACGGTTGTGGTTCAACAATATGAAAACAACCATAATTTTCCAATTTTTCCAAGCGTCTGTTCACTCTGTTGAAGCAACCCGAAATACATGATTTGGCAAGCGATCTGCTCATCTGGCAAACGGAGTGCATTGTTCGTAACTATCGGGACTGTAAACAGGGAGATCTACCTCAAGGAGTGTCTACAGTAGCGTCGGCCGGAGCTAGCTTCGTGATGTTGTCCTGCAGTGGTACGAAGCCAACGGGGTTACCTTCGAACCCAAGGACATGAACCCCCCCCCCCCCCCCTCCCAACGCACCGGAACTAAGGCCCATCGAAAAACACTGGGCAATTATGAACCAGTCACTACGGAAGCATCCTAAGGAGGTCGAATCTGAGGAAGACATGAAGAAAAAGTGGGTTTCCGTACAGAAGAAGCTGCAGCCAGATGTTGTACAGAAGCTAATGAGTGAAGTTAAGCGTTAGGTGCGAGCGTACGCTTATGGTATTTAAATTGAAGGAAATAGATATGATGTTATATTTTATCGTCCAAAAATTTAAAAAGGATCGGTCCACTAGTTAATTTTCAACGGCGTTTTTTCCGCGATGTAATTTGATGTGGGACACCCTTTAGATATAGGTGAGTGATAAATTCGGCTACATGTACAATAAAAAAATAATTTTCCAAATTCTGGGCAGCCAATGTTAAATTTACATTTTTTTATAGGGGTTATGTTCGGCTTCCAGTCTTTGAACTATTTAACAAACGGAATATTTACTTATCATCCGACGTTTCGGCTACATGTATTGCGTCCTTCTCAAGGAATCTACAAAACGTTACACTCAGTCAAAATTACATTACAAAAAACATTGATTAACCTAAACACTTACTAAGCTAGTTACCGTGTTATCGTCAAGCACACCTTCGTATATTGGTGCAATTGTCATATTTAGCTGTTCTGAGGGTGAAATGTGCAAGAAATGTATGATTATCGGCGCGATGCCTTTTGAATTTGAAAAATATTACTTTTGGTTATTGCCACTGACTCACGTACGTGGCGGTTTAATAAGGTAGATGCCTTGAGAAAGGCGCAATACATGTAGCCGAAACGTCGGATGATAAGTAAATATTCCGTTTGTTAAATAGTTTAAAGACTGGAAGCCGAACATAACCCCTATAAAAAGAACTCCACCAACAGTCGTTAGTTAAATTTACAGAATACATAAGATGTATAATTAAAATAGTTGTTAAGCCATTGACCATTTTTGTGGACTCTTGAGATTCTTGCCTTCTTTTTTGATATCTCGTAATCCTGATTTAAATCATAGTTTTTGCACAAAACTAAGTTTATTACTATCTGGTACTCGAATGTTGACAACTTAATTATTGTTTTCAAACGCTTCTGTGGATTGTTTTGAAAGTGTGTACCTCATTAGGCATAAATACGTTAGGTATATGGATGTTTGGTATACGTACGTTAGGCATAATGTACAATTGGCTTAATGGACGTTAGGCATAAATTATAATGTTGAACTATGACTTAAAGGAACTTATGCGGTGATGACCTCTGGGGGCGGGGTAAGAGCGTAAATGTTTAAACTTTTTTTATGTTGTAAAATTTCTCTGAAAGCATGATCAAACTCGATCCACATTTTATACTGGTCCCTTAAATAAAAAGGGCAGTCCAAATGCTTGGTATGGGAAAACTCAGCTTGCGTCAATTTCTTGACGTGCAACCGATACATAGCACGTGACTAACATAGGCTTGTTTAAAATCAATTTAATTTGCATCAATGAACGGATAATGCACTTTAGCTTAGATTAGTTCGTACGTACATGCATGGTGCAGTTATCCAAGAAGAAAATATATGCCTTTAAGAATAGCTCATGAACGAATGCATTTGTTGCTTTTATATTGATTATCTCCCATATGATTATATTCTTGAGGCCATCAAAAGATTTACGGGAACTGTTTAATATGAGTGAGAGTTTTTTTTCGTGTACTGTGACGAGTTACCGGAACAAAAAAGTATCGTCACAAACGTAACATCCGTACCCTAATGCTGACGCTATTCATAACACTGCAAGTTTCCGTTCCAGTTCGAAAACTGAATGTTTGTTCATTATTCTGCTTTATTTTTCAATATTGGGATACAATTTTATTGGTAATACAACCAATAGGCTTGAAATGTGCTTGAATAAAAACTGTTCATTTAAATGAAGAAAGAATTCAACTCATCAATGGAAAGAATAGAAGAAAAATCAATACTTGTAAGGAATAAATATCACTTATGGTGTTTTTCTTTTGCAGTCTCTCGTTATAATTAATTGTATGAATCAAAGCGTAGTTTTTTTTCTTAGTCGAAAAAACGAGCATAAGGTTGAAATCTCTACAATAAAGAAAGCCTTGCGATTATTCTTATTTTTGTGAATTATGCCTAACGTACATTATGTCTAACGTACTTATGCCTTACGTATCTATGCTTAACGTCGCGTATCCGCTTTGAAACCTAAGAAGTCTTTCACGATGATATAGACAGTTATAATGCGAGTGTTTCAATGAATAATAGTAAATCGCTGAATATTTTGCAATGGAATATAAGGGGTATGAATGAGCTTTGTAAATTTGATCAAATCTTGCAAACATTGGATCGTTGCAATAAATTAATTGATGTGCTTGTTATCGGGGAAACGTGGATCAAGTCGGGCAATGAAGATATCTTTAAAATTAGGGGCTATAATGGGATTTTTTCCTGTAGAGAACAATCGAACGGTGGAGTAGCTATCTACGTCAGGAAAAATATTTCTCATAGAGTAGTGCTGAACACTGTTGTTAACGGCTTTCATCATGCTCACATCGAACTCTGCATAATGCAACATTATTTCGATGTGCATTGTTTTTATCGCCCTCCATCTTACGATATTGGTCAATTCCTTGCCAAGCTTGAAAGTGTTCTCGCTTCCGCTTCAAATTCGCGCCCCTGTTTCATTGTAGGAGATCTCAATATACCGGTTAACCTATCGAATAACAATGTCGTCTCACGTTATAAAACTCTCCTGGAATCGTATGGTTTCATATGTACGAACACATTTCCGACTCGCCCAGCTAGTTCAAATATTCTTGATCACGTTGTTTGTAGACTGGAGGATGCTGCTCGCTTACGAAACGACACGGTTTACACCATAGTTAGTGATCACGTTCAAATTATATCTTCATATAAACTTGCAGTAAAAAGAGAACCCGTTAATTTGACGAAATCAATAATCAATCATGAAAAACTCAATAACGACTTCCAAAATTTCATAGAAAACATCGAGTTGATTGATGATGTAGATGTATGTCTTACAAATATCATCACAACCTACAATTCTTTACTTGCGGAAAACACTAGAACGGTCTCCAAAACTTTTAAATGTAAAGGCGTTTTTTGCCCCTGGATCAATTTCGATTTGTGGACACTGATTAAAATCAAAAGTAATTATCTGAAACGAGTAAAAAATAACCCCAATGATGAAAACCTCAAAGCTCTTCTGCAACACATAACTAAAAAAGTTAATGTAATGAAAAAGCGGTGCAAAAAGGCCTACTTTGAAAACCTTCTATCCAACACAACTCATTCAAAACTTTGGAAAAATATTAATACCATTTTTGGTCGTTCAAAGTCGGATGTTCCCATCAGCCTAATTTCCAATGATATCAGAGTCACTGAGACTAAAGAAGTATGTAATGTTTTCAACGAATATTTCTCTAGTATTGGCAAAAAATTGTCTGACAATATTCCCACGAGTCCCAACTCAAATCCTATTACAAATATACAACACGTCCAAGAAACAATCTTCTTGCGTCCTGCAACCATAAACGAAGTGATCCTTTTGATTAAAGGCCTCGAAAAAAATAACAGTTGTGGTCCTGATAAGATCCCCGCTAGTGTTCTTAAGAATAACTGTACCACTTTTGCAAATATCCTAACCAAAGCTTTTAATTTAATAATCCAAACCGGCAGGTACCCAGACTGTTTAAAAATAGCCCGAGTAATTCCAATTTTCAAAGCTGGTGATCCAAACCAACCTTCCAACTATAGACCAATTTCAACATTGTGCGTTTTCAATAAAATTCTTGAGAAATTGCTCATCACTCGACTACTCGAGTTTTTGAACAAACACAACATAATTTACAACTACCAGTATGGGTTCAGACAGGGCTGCAGCACTTTAATTGCAATGACCGAACTAATTGACTCCATCATTAGTCAAATTGATAGCAAAAGAATTGTTGGTGCCCTTTTTCTGGACCTAAAAAAAGCATTCGATACTCTGGATCACTCAATCCTGCTTAAGAAGTTAGAATGCTATGGTATCAGGGGATTAGCAAATCATATTATTCGTAGCTATCTGTCGCATAGGAACCAATTCGTATCTATTGGAGACTCGTGTAGCTCTTATAGACCAATAGAAATAGGAGTGCCCCAAGGCAGTAATATTGGGCCACTGTTATTTTTATTGTATATCAATGACCTAGGTAGACTCGGGTTAAAAGGGACTCCTCGTCTATTCGCGGATGACACCGCGTTGTTCTACCCGAACAACAACTGCCTGGATATTGTACGCGACATGGAATCGGATTTAAAAACACTAACGACGTATTTCAACGAAAACCTTCTTTCCTTGAACCTATCAAAAACTAAATATATGCTGTTTCGTTCATCTAGAAGAGCTATAGGCGTGCATCCAGACCCAAGAATGGGACAGTCTGTAATTCAAGAAACTAACTGCTTCAAATATTTAGGACTTCACTTAGACCCCACACTCTCCTGGATTGAGCATATAACATCTATAGAGAGAAAAGTTGCATCGTTATGTGGGGCTATGCGTAAAGTATGCTCTTTTGTTCCCCAGCATGTACTTCTAAAATTTTATTATGCGCACATCCACTCATTGCTGAACTACCTTGTATCAGTGTGGGGCCGTGCCAGTATTTCGAATCTGAAAAAGCTACAAACGCTTCAAAACAGATGTCTTAAAATTATTTATAAAAAACCATTTATGTACCCTACTATTTTGTTACACAATAATAATGCCCATAACATTTTACCTTTGCTTGGGTTGACTAACTACCAAACAATAATGTACATCCACAATGCTTTGCATAATACTATTGCTCATAATAATCTAGAATTTACGACAGGAATTCGAGCTCACAGCACCAGACAAGCCAATCATTTATTATACTCCAGAGTATCCACGAACCTTGGTCAAAGACGCATTTCTTTCATCGGACCTAAGCTATTCAACCAGCTTCCTACGGATTTAAAGCAAATAACATGTCGCACTCGTTTCCAAGCAAAATTGAAACTAATTTTAAAAAATAAAATAGGAGAATTTTTAATATAAACTTCGTTCACCACCAATCGAGCTTATTCCTTTAGCTATAATTGGTTAACATTTTTTAAATAAAAACAATTGATAAATGCATTTTTTATAGCAATAAGTAATAAATAAATTTAAATTATTATGAGCTTCCTGCAAAGCTACGATGGGACCTTTAAAAGGATTCTTTTCCGCTGGGTACTCGCCGTAGCTTCTTGTCAAATTTTGTGTTTTGTCGGTCTCGTATTGTTTTTTTTTGTTCTCAGCGTTTCCGCGATTCGTAACTTTGTTTTGTTGTGCTGACCTTTTTTTTGTACGCTGAGAACTGATGTGTCCACTACAAGGGGGCTCCGTTTGTGAGCTTTTTGGTGTGGGGGTAAGAGGCGGGCTATTAAAAAAAAAAAAAAAAGTACTTATTATATAGTGAGTCGATATTTATTGCTACACTTTCAAACATGCATAACTTTTTGACCGAAATTAACCAAATGTTGCCTAGGTTCCCTTTAGAGTGTATTGTTTATATTCGCTCAATTGCGCAGGTGTCAGTGAGATTCCAGTCGAGATTGAAGACAGTTCGCGAAAGGAGTTTGTTCATCCACCTGCAAAATTGTCAACATTTTAATAAGCTCCCTTAAATTAAAAGAGCAGTCCGAATGCTTGGTATGGGAAAACTCAGCTTGCGTAAATTTATCGACGTGCAACCGATACATTGCACGTGACTAACATAGGCTTGCTTAAAATCAATTTCATTTGCATCAATGAACATATAATTCACATTAACTTACATTAGTTCGTACGTACATGCATGGTGCAGTTATCCAAGAAGAAAATATATGCTTTTAAGAACAGCTCATGAACGAAAGAATGAAGCATTTGCTGTTTTTGTAATGATTATCTCCCATATGATTATATTCTTGAGGCCAGGAATTATGAAAATTACTCAACATTCTTCTAAGGAAGCATCTTGGTTCTAATAAAATTTTAGAGACAGCATTCAATTTCGCATCCAACGACCCATCATCAAAATCGGTTGTAAAATGGCAGAGTTATTATTTTCCAAATTAGAAACTTGCTCGCATGAACTCTTAAGGGGTTAGTGACCATCGTCGATTCGAACGAAACTTGCAGTTGTGTGCGGTTTATGGATGTTTAATTTAATTATTACCAAGTTATTCGCGTTACCCCATCAAAAAATATCATCAATCTAATGTTTATCGCATTAAAGACGTAACAGAATATTATTCAGTGTATTTGGATCATGGAGAAGTTTCCAATTAAAAAGTTTGCCTAACAACAACTTTTTATATATTTTTATAATTCATACTATTTACAGTCAAAAATGCAAGCTTCATTTTAAATAAGATTCTAAACACCATTTAAAATCAAAATACTCTTAACAAAATTTTTCTGAGAAGTTGTAGTTCTCGAGATATTTTGAATTTTATTTTAACAACACATTTTTTACATTTCTTATAAAAGAAATGTATAGAATTCGCTCAAACTTTCAAACTGTGTGTGTGTGTCTGTGTGTGTGTGTCTGTGTCTGTGTGTGTATGTAACGGACAAATTCTCATTCTTGTTTCTCAGCAATGGCTGAACCGATCTTATCCAAACCAATTTTAAATGAAAGAACTAAAAAACAGTATGAACGCTATTAATTTGTTTTTGATTCTGATGTTTAGTTTCCAAGATATGAATGTTTGAATGCGTAAAAATGGCGTTCTTTGCAGTTTTTTTTTAAATTATCTGCCGAAATTGACAATATAGATTAACAACTTATATGTTTTTAGACAGCTTTAACGAATACCTTTCGAACAAGCTATAGATTGTTGAAATCGGACTATTATCAAAAGAGATATTTAACATTAAATGCGGACGAAAGATTTTTATCATTTCCCATTGCCAGAAATATGACCAAAAACATGTAATCTATTTTTAACGCCAAAACAGCTTATTTTAGGTCAATAGTATCTTCGGAAAATTTAATGGAGGCAATATGCCCTTTCTTTTGGTATTGTGCTTTTGCTGATTAATCCCCCTATGAGTGAGATATTTTCACAAATTTTCTTGGAAGTGATTATATCGAAATGATGCCTTCAGCAAATTTATAGCTCTTACTTTTGCGAATAACTTTACTGAAGACTTTAAATATCTATTTTGAATACTTTAAAAGTTATGGCTTGTTGTTTGTGGATTACTCTTTGTCGCCTATTTATTTTATATTCCATTGAAATAAGTTAAACATTATTTCGATAAATCGAATTTTGTATTTCATTTTTCTATCCACAATCGCTAAAAATAATCACCGAACACTTCCAAGGTGTCTGGAAGGAACTTGATAACTTATCAGTGCAAAAATGTTCATTTGAACGAACCTTCTCACTGCAATTTTTCTAACTTATGACCATCGGATCGATCTGAAACATATCGGAAAATGAAAGCGAAATAAATAACTCCAAGCAACGGCGTAGCCAAGAGAAGGTTTCGGGGTTTAAGACAATACAAACCCCCCCCCCCCCCCAACACACCCAAAAAAAATATTGGATTGAAGTTGAAAATTTATGGATGCTGACTGATTTAATTCAATATTACAATAACAATTATCTGATCCGTAGATTGATAACCTGTTGTTGTAAACATCATGAGGACTTTTGATAAATTGTCGGAATGGGGTCCTGATATGTAACTGATCTATTGGTCTTGATTTCACAGTTGTCTAATAGCATCAATATCAAATTCCTGCCTGAAAACATTCCAATAGAAAATTCCAGAGTTCTGTAATCAATCATAATCCTCAGATTTATTTTCAAATTGATCTCGCTTTTGTAGAGATGTACTGTCATAAGGGTCTTTATTTAATAGGAAGTGAAGTTAAAATTGACTTAATGTCTATGAAACATAGAACTGCTCACCAAAAAATGCATAACTTTCAACATTTGCTAAAAATGTTTTTGCCTTTCTCATTCTCTCTAAAATTCGTCAATCTAATCCCGACCCGGAGAGCCGAGTGTCATATGCCAATCGACTGAGTTCGTCGAGATTGGAAAATGTCTGTGTGTATGTATGTGTGTGTATGTGTGTATGTGGAAAAAATGTGACCTCTGTTAATCAGAGATAGCTGGATCAATTTGCACAAAGTTAGTCTCAAATGAAAGGT
Source organism: Topomyia yanbarensis (assembly GCF_030247195.1). Taxonomy (NCBI): domain Eukaryota; kingdom Metazoa; phylum Arthropoda; class Insecta; order Diptera; family Culicidae; genus Topomyia; species Topomyia yanbarensis. The sequence continues at coordinate 117,461,020 of NC_080671.1, forward strand.
ACAACCTTCCCATCGGCTGCTATTGAATTTTTTATTGATTGGACTTCTGGTTCCGGAGTTACGAATTGAAGAGTGCAATCACACAGCAAATTCCCATATAAACTGAAATGAAAAATTTTCAAAATCAAATTTGTATTTGTGATGCCAAATGACTTTAAAATGCATGAAACATTGAGATGTTTGACAAAAATTGACTTTTTTGGACTTTGGTACATTTTTGCCTTTCTCATATAGAAAGGTTATGCAATCACTCCAAAAATCGTCAATCATACCGGCCCGGAGGGAGTATGCAGTGAGGGGTTGTTACTTTAAAATTAAAACTAGTTTCAAATTCCTTAACAAGTTGAAAATTTTCGGCAGGACCTGGACCTCCCGGATCTTTCTCCATGATCCGCCGCTGGTTTCAAGCGATGTTTCATTATCACATAGTATCTCAAGATCGTGGCTGTCGATCCATTGTATGTATGTGCAAATCGTACTGAACATGTAATATTCATTTCCACCATTGTATTGAACATAACCAGCCATGGAATCGTAGTCTGGACAAATGAGACAAGCACAATTGCACCACTAGGTAGATTAAAACAGGTTTTTATTTTGGGAATGCGTCGAGTTGAGACGAAAACGTAATATGATTAATAACGAGGATAACACTTTCCGAATGTAGAGAGAAATTTATGAAAAATGACGATTTCCATTCGATTCTAGCAGGTTCTGATCGATTTTGATGAGCATTTGATTTTTGTTGTATGACCAATTATATGTATAGGTCAAATGTTTAAAAATAGTAATTTAAGGTCAAGATAGCATCATTTTGAAACCGCCAATTTCGGAGGGTTAGTATCTTCGATGAGTTTTACAAACGTTAAACAACGTTGACGGTATATCGTCCAAGAAGTATTTATGGTGAATTTTCTCAGGTTAATATTCATGACTACAATAAAGTCTCAACAAATTCGCTAAAGACACGAACTCTGTTACTATTTTCTGAAAAATTAATTCTGCATAATTTTAAAACTTCAAAAATTACGGTTTCGGAATTATGCCGACAGTAAGATCGATTTTCACCAAACCGAATTTCTGGCTACGCCGCTGATTTCAAGTAAGTAGAGACAAAGTCGTTCTACACTCGTTCAAAAGAAACTTCTTCGAATGCTGAATATCTATTATAACACATTGCAACCCCGATTTTATCAACCAAATATGAATATATGTTTGATGGGCTCTAGCAGACGAACAAGACTGAATTCGAGTAAATCCTTTCTTGAGCATGTTTTCCTTATCATGAAGATATGCGAAAATAAAAAGCTCATCATAATCAGAAATAGTTATCAGACTACATCAAGGGACGAGAAGAATATTTTAACAGCTTCAGTTTATTATAAAGAAAAAAATTGCCCGATTCAGTCAATGTCCCCATTTTGTCAGCCTAAAATACACCATGAGACTGATAAAAATGGGTCTTTATTGTATGTATTATTCACTGTGTTTCACATTAATAGGTACATTTCATTTTTGGAGATTTTTTTTATTGCATCGAACTACAACAATTTTGAGGTAGTTTTCAAGGGATTATTTTATAGACTTCTTCCAAAATTTGCCGAACCTATTCCTATTCGTATACCAATTAATTGGTATACTTAAGGGTTTATATCTTGCAGATAGAGAAAATACTGAAATTTTCAGCTTTTTTCCTACATAATATTACGAAAGCTTATTAAACAATTTTTCCTAATAAGTTTGTGAAAATTATGAACTATTTGAATTTTTTTAATAGTTTTATTTTTTATTTAACCGTGATTTTTTAATAAATAGTGACCATCGCTTCACAACGTGGTCTATTCTTCATGGCTTGCGGTGAGCACGATCTCTCGAATTGCTGAACTGAAAATTATGGAATAGAAATTAATTTTTAGTATTCTTTACAGATTTAACTCGCCGTGCAGATAGCTCTGAATTAGACCCGCTGGTGCCCTAAGACGATTTCGCAAGATTTTCAGAGCACTGTGCACCCAGTGCATTAACGCAGGTGACGAAAGGTTATCGAAAAGTTTCGTGAAAATGAAAATTCCAGTAATGATGATGCTTTTCCCAAACGGTTCGTTTTCGAGAGGTTTTTATTTGTAAAGTAAAATTTGAAACTATGCACGCATGCACTTCAGAGATAGCGTGATATCATGAGCTGCGATTTCATTAAAATTTTCTTAGTTCTCAGTCGCGTTGGAAATTTGAGTAAAGTATAAACTTCGAAACGATTAAAAAAAAAAATTTCGATTTTTTTGGCTCAGTACAATTTATAACCCCTTTAGGAAAATTCAGTTTTCCCACCACAATATAGATATTTTATTAACAGAGCATTAACAATAATTGGTATGTCTATTTTATGGGCCATTTTTTCGCTTTCCCATTGATTTGGTTTGAGATTTCTAGCACTGATGTTGTCCTATGCTGATTTGAGCGATTCTCTGAGTCCTACCACTATCCCATGTAGTATGTGTTATCAAAAACATCGCGAAGCATCAAGTTCTAAATGTTCTCAAGCGATATAATATCCGAAGAGAGTGATAAGAGTTATAATGTCTCATCACACTGTTAGGTGGATTAAAAACGTTTTTTATTTTATTACGACCTTTTTGTAAGTTATTCGCGTTATCCCAACAGCAACAAAAGATTTTTCAACTGGTCCATAAATTTGCCTGTAACTTTCCCTTTGACATCGAGGCGATTGTGTTCGAGAGGTCGTGTAGTCGAACTTCTTTTGCGCTGTCTTCAATATAGACGAGAAGCTTGAGTTGTACGTTTTTGTTGTCTTCAATAATTTGTAGCATCAAATTTAGTAGCGAATGCTCCGTTAGACATCTTTATTGGCCCAATGTTCTGCTCTTTGTGGTCACTTTACCGCTCACCATTACCAACTGGTCAATCCTGTTAAGGGTTGTATGGGTAGGAATGCATTCGAAACCAATTGCTTCCGTGTTAATGGTCCACAGGCATCCGCTTTTCTTTTCTTCTTCTTTGCTCATTCCGATTGAAGCACTATTTACTAGCACAATACAACTGTTATTGCTTCACAGATCGATGATTTGAAGCGTACTGACTCAGCATAGTCTGATGCAAACAGTTTAATACATCCAAATTTTACTAATCAAAATTCAATCAAGTATTTATCTATGGGGGCCCTGCAATAAAGTCCTGGGGCCCGGCACGCAAACCGCACCAATGCCGCCGATAACGATATTTTTAACCTCTGGTAATAATAATACAAATTTCGTAAAAAGCTCTCATTGGTACGCTGAACTCTACATTTAAAAACTCTTTTTTTTTTCGTAATATTAGGTTTGCGTAACTTTTTACGAACTAAATTCAAAATAACGAACTCTTTTTTTAAAAACCGAGATCGTAGAAAAAGTTTGAGTACGAACATTACCGTGTGAAGCTATACACAATTCAAAATATTCTTAGCTATTCATTACTAATAAAAATTGGGTATTTTCGAAATTGGATTGACGAATAAATGACGGAAAATATATACATTCTAAGCCAATAACTTCAACAATATCGATATTTTCGGAATGGGATTGACGAGTAGATGACAGAAAGCGATGTTTTAGGCCATTTTGAAATCCAAGATGAGAGTAGATGACGGTAATCGATGGTTCAGGCCATTTTTAAATCTGAGAAGGCCACTTCGGTTTAGTAAATTCCAGGCACGTAGCTAGACGGGGGGGGGGGGGCTAGGGGGCTAAAGCCCCTCCCGAAATGTTTTGAATATTTTTTTTAAAACATGATTATCTTTGGTGTGAAAAAAATATTGAGAAACAATTGAAGAAGATTGCTGTTTCCAATAACCAAAAACAATGGTCACGACACTCGCTATGGTTTATGCTTCTGTCCGAGCCAGTACGAAGCGAACGACAAATATAGTTACTTTTTTCTAGTCTGTAAAACAAAGGAAACTGCTATTATGCTTCTTGCACTAGTAATCTGTCCATATCGGTGAGTCGCCGAAGCAAGAAGTGATCCTCTGATCAAACACTGTGATTATTGATCACTTCGTGATGAGGAACATTTTCTGAAGGTTAAAATGGAGTTTAGACTTACGATAGTCACCTTAGTCAAGTTCCACCATGTCAGGTAGGTCTTCGTATGGTGGCAGCGCTCATAGCGTTTAACAAATCGGCCCAGGCTAAACCATTCATTTTGAATAATTTAAAACACATGGTTGTGTGTGACAATGCTATAATTAAGAGCTTCATATATGTGGACGGTGAGAAAATTAATGTTCGGTTACAAGATCGGATAACGCTTACTTGCAGATACATGTCACATTTGGGAGAAATGCAGTACAACACATAATGCGATAGTACAATTACACATAGTATTTTTGGCACATTTCAAGGACAAACTAACGCGTTCCAGATATACATCACGGTTTACCCTGATCAGAAACCGCTGAACAGAAACAATCACCAAATTTGTGGCACCTGCTCAGGTAATATTGACAACGGCAAAAGCTGCGTCAAGTATCTCAAAATCTACAGCCAGCACAACCATTTTGGAAGTTCACACTCGTAAAGGCAACAAGCAAGGAAGAAATCAGATATTCGCGAACATAAAGCAAGCAACCACGATGATGATACGGAAATGTTCAATAGCGAGATAGATATGAACGACCTCTTATACGAAGTTTGTGAGGAAAAAATAATTTCCCGCCTCGTACACAGGTATCCACGCGCAATGGCTAAGAGCTTGCGCGAGATCTGTTGAACAACCATTAAAACTCGTTTAATTATTTTTATTGTTTGAAATAGATGGAAATGGATAAAAGAACCACTGCTCCGATTGGCCAGAGCATTGAACCGAATCCACTAAACGAATTACAGTCGTTTGGTCACTTTTTAACTTGGCCGCTGTTTAGTTGGACCTCCACTAGTTGGACCATTGTCCAACTAAAAAATTTCTGAACGCCAAAATCTGATGTCAAATTTACTTTGACAATCTATATATCAATCTTTTACACTGCTGTCTTCTTCGGAGAGTTTTTGACATTTGTCAGTCGGTCCTGTATTTAAAAAAGGTAGAAGTTTTATGGGCGACTGAGCACTAAAATTCTTCAAAAGTTAACACTTCATCGCAAGTGATTGTCACGTTTAACTGAACTCATATGTAATACTCGATATTGGCAGCTCTATTTTAAATTTAAATAACAAGTTTTTGTTTTGTACCCAATTTGAATTTCTGCATTAGGTCTGTGCACTCTGTACTCTTAGTATAAATACTAGGCATCACATTCAAGCGTACTAGACAAACAAATATTTCAATTTACTGAGAACGATATAGCCGAGATGACAGTTTTGTTTTCATATCATTTTAATGCAATATCACTTTAATTGGACCTTAATTTAATTTTCATGCGAGGAATTCGTTTCGTATTAAAACTGTTGCAACTAAAATGTTGTGACTGGTTGAAACTATAAGTCCAATAATTTCGATTTCAGTTGTCTTCGCAGTCTTTTGGTCTGTTTTTGTTCGTTTTGGAATAATCAGATCAGAAATCACGGAGGAGGAAAAAGGAATCAGCAAATCTAAATCACCTCAAGAGTATCTCTTCTATCTTTTCTATGCACTCAGAACGATTGCTTCTGGAATTGCGCTCTGGTTCTCTGAATTAGGCAGTAATAAAACAGTATAGTCGAAAGCATCTTACGTTTTCGTAACCCGCACAACGTTCAACGTTAGGTGCAACGAAATTGTTTCCTAAATTTTTGCACAACAAACCCGTAATCAAAAAGCATTACAGCCTTCTTCAAGAAGTCATGCATCTCTTCCAATTTGTAAAAATAACTTGAGTTTTCAAAAATGAATCAGTTACTGAGCAGATTAGTGTCAACATGTTTGAGTTGACTTAGAAAGTGTAACTGCAAGCATCATATCAAATCCAACTGCCAGAAGGAACTGCCGATGATTTGTCGGAAGCAAGTTAGATGTTAAAATTAATTTAAGAGATCGGGAACATCATATTCACTCAAAAGATGTTTAAACAAGAAGGTAGTTTGTGATACGGGTCTACGATCTTTTAAAGTGCGTAGTTCTAATAATCGACAGAGGTCTTCGCATGGTGGAAGGGTCTGCGTATCGTTTCAAGGCAACTGACGTAACGCATATCGTATGAATCTGCGCTGGACGGCATCAATTCTATGATTACAAGTTGCATGATAGGGGCACCCACCAGACAACGTTTGCGAATGAAAATTGTAACTTGTTAATTAATAATGAAAATCAAATTCATAAGCAATAATTGATCAATGTACTATATCCTTTTTGTATCAGATAACATATTGTCTATTGCCTTAATTTTAGAACTATTTTCATTAAGAACTTTTCAAAATTACATTCAGTTTCCAGTAACTATCTCAAGTCACCAGCAGTCTTCCCAAATGAACATCTAACACCATGTTCGCTCTAGTTATGTGCTCATCTTATACCCACATTTCGTGTGCAAACTCGAACGCGCTAATGCGTACCAAAACACGTGCACGTGTTCGTCTGCACATCCGAACCCCATGTACGTACGCGGTGTTCGTACACACAGGATCTTAACACTAGTTTTCTCTTTCTCTCACTCATCATCACTAGCGTTGACGCATACTGTTTTGTGCTTGTCTTTCTTGTGTACGTACACGGTGTACGTAGGGTAAACTGGTCTAATTCGCCCCCCTTAAGCAAAAATAGCTATATTTCACCATTCGACACTATGATCATCTCACTAACTACTCTAATTTAGTGTTATATTAGTTAGAAATTAGTACCTGTTTCATTTTTTATTAAAAACATCCTGATACAAGCACTATTGAAACATTTTTCAAAGAGGCCTAAATTTTAGTTTTTTCTTTCACCCAGGGCAAAATGCCCCCGGTGAAAGTGGAATATGCCCCACAACAAGAGGACGGTATGCCCCACAGCAATCGGTGAGTATGCCCCACAACAATGGGTGTGGCGTTTTGGCCGGTGATGAGCTGTTGTGAATACATGAATAATTCTACACACACATAGTTTTAAGCCAAGCTAAAAACTAAGATAATAACTATAATATTCTAGTAAGCTACTTGAAATAGTTCTATCGAATCTGACTGTTTCTAATTGGTTGTAATGCTATTGGAAAAAGCGGGAGCTTACATCAAAGTAGCTCTTTTGAAACTTTTGTGTATATTGTTGGTTTACAACATATTAAAAATACCAAACTAACTTAGTACGTTGATTTCATGAAACGATACTGTTATCAGTCATTTTTACTTTTTAGATAATTCAGGAATCCTGGGAATCGAAGAGGGTCATTTTCCCCGGTGGGGCGTACTATACCCTTTTACCCTACACGGTGTTCACATCTAAGTTTGCACATCGTTCGCTTGGGTTTGGTGTTCGATGCAAACCTGTACACAAAGGCAAAGCATGTTTGAGGTTGAACGCGTGCACGAAATTTTGAACACGGGTGCAAACTTGTCGATGTTCATGGGAAGACTGGTCACCAGAATAAACATATTTATGCAACAAGTTTTAAGCCTCTCCCGAAACATAATCCTGGCTACGGGCCTGGTAAACTCTTTATAAACTCAACAATATGGATACACTCAGGTTTTTTTTTACGCGGGGGATACGAGCCGCGTAAATGAAAACCGCGTAAATGAAAACCGCGTAAATTTCAAAATCCGCGTAAATGAAAACCGCGTAAATTTCAAAATCCGCGTAAACGAAAACCGCGTAAATTTCAAAATCCGCGTAAATTTCAAAATCCGCGTAAATGAAAACCGCGTAAATTTCAAAATCCGCGTGAAAAAAACCGCGTAAAAAAATACCGCGCAAAAAAAACCGCGTAAAAAAAAACTTGAGTGTATTTTCGGGATGGAATTGTTGAGTAGATGATGGAAATCGATGTGTTAGATCATTTGGAATACAAAATGGCGACTTCCGGTTAAGAAAATGTTTATAAACTCAACGATATAAGTATTTTTAGGATGGAATTGACAAGTAGATGACGAAAATCAATGTTTTTAACCATTTTTAAATTCAAGATGGTTTAGAAAACTCTTCATAAACTCAACGATATGAGTATTCTCGGGATGAAATTGTTGAGTAGATGACGGAAATCTATTTATAAGACCATTTTGTAAATAAAAATGGCGACTTGCAGTTTGGAAAACTCTGTAACCTCAACAATATTGGTTTTATTTCGAAATGGGATTGACGAATACATGACGGACATTGTTGTTTAGACCATTTTGAAATCCAAGATGGCGACTTCCAGTTTAAAAAACACTCCTCAACAATACAGGTATTTTCGGAATGGGATTGACAAATAGATGCCGGAAATCGATGTTTTAGCCATTTTGTTGCATGAGATGGAGATTTTCGGTTGAGCAAGTTATTGATATGCTTAACATTAGTAGTATTTTTGGAATGGGGTGCAAGAATTAATGTCTGAAAGCAAATTTCGATGCCATCTTACAATCTTAAATGGCGCTATCTGGTAAAGTAAAATTTTCTATGGCCCCTCAACAATATGGTTATTTTTAAACAAGCTGAGTAGATTCCGGAATCCGTAAGTCAATATATGACACAACTTGAAAATTTAGGATGGCTTTCAATTGCTTCCATTCCAAAAATATCCGTATTGGTCGGGTTTTAGCAAATTTTGCACCATCGGAAGTCGCCGTCTTGGATTTCAAAATAACTCATCAATTTCCGTCATTTTCTTGTTACGCCCGTTCCAAAAATACCCCCAATTGTTAAGATTGTTAAAAGTTTTGCTCAGCCGGCAGTCGCCATCTTGAATTTCAAAATGATGCCAGTCATCCGTTTCCGTATGCTACTTGTCAAGCCCGGTCCAAAAATATCCATTATCCTTCTTGTACTCGTCAAGCCAGTTGCGATAATATTTTGATTCACTTCTCTTGCTTGTCGATCGATTCATTTTATCTGCCATCCTTCACAGTGCTTATTAAACTGCTCAGAAAAATTATGAATTTCTGAAAACTCTATCGGCCCACCACTGAGTCGATCCCTATTCCCACCAGGAGTACTTGCATTAAATTTGAAGCAAATCGGGCAAGTTTTACCAGGACCAACATGCCTGAAGTTTATATGGGATTTTCGACAATTATATGGAGCAAACCTACTGGTTCTCATTTTCACGACTAGGTGGCACTGTATGCACCAGACTATCACTGTAAGTGAAAATAAGAACGATAATTTGATTGTCTACAACTTGTTCGAAGACTGTAAGTTAATCAAGCTTTGTTAGAAGAAGTTATTAAACTTTTAACAAAGGAATGTCTGAATCAGTTTTGCATGGGGCCTAGCAGCGCATGGCAGTGTGTATCAGTACTGGATTTCCATGAACTATAATTTTTTTTGTGAAATAATGGTTGGGTTTAGCTCAATAGTATGTTTAGAACAATTTTAGGAACCTCCATGAGTAATACTCACTGAATATGCACCGCATACATTTACGACCTGAGAATAACTGGATTTACTTGTAGATCTTTAGACCTTCACTCCAGGAAATCCTTGCAATGCCTGGAACATTTATAAACATATCCACCTACCTACTTGAAACAGAATAGTTTTTTAGTTACATAATCGTTCAATTTTGTAACCAGCTAAAATCCTATAAGAATGTGAAGAGAACTTTTTTTATGAACTAATTCCCAAAAAACAAACACTTTTTCTACAAACCAATCTAATTTACGAGCCCCCGGTTTGGTTCGTAAATTGAGGTTCCAGTGTATCTGGGGAATCATTTGGTGAAGAACTGTGCAAAATTTCAAAACGATTGGAGCACTAGATTTTGATTTATGATGCACAATGCCTTTTTTCCAGCGGCTTGCAAAGATTCTCTGCCACTCACTCATTTTTCAACATTCTGCGACATTCTGCAACGAAAATTTAGAAAACATTGTTCTAATGTTGCATTATTGTATGCAGAAGCGGATCCAGAAAAAAATTTCGGAGGGGGTCCGAAATTTCGATTTTGAAATTTTCGTCGTACAATATGTAATATGTATTATCTTCATTTAATTAAAATCAGTTTCGGTGGTTGAATCTGGTTTGGAATTATTTTGAATTTAGAACAAATTTAAAATAACTATTTTAAAACAAGAAGTTAAAAATTTTCGGGGGGAGGGGGTCCGGACCCCCAGGACCCTCCCTCTGGATCCGCCACTGATTGTATGGAAGTTACACTGATAGAATATATTCGTAAATCGCTAGGAATTAATTTCGTATAGAGAGTTTTCATAATATATACGAATTTTTCGTACATATTATGAATCGTTCGTAGTTCTATTGAAACACTTTTATTTTTTATTACGAGTTTTTCGTGAAAACCACGAAACGACTTTCGTTGGCTTATTACGAAACAGCTTCGTTCGGCAAACGAATTGTTCGCTACTATATACGAATATCTTTATAATATTTACGACCACCATTCGTCGAACCGTCAACGTCCACAAAGCTTCAATAGAGGTAGAATATGGAGTCATTGTTGCTATACGTCAGATAATTGTTTATGTTCACGACGGTCTCGATCTGGCTATTTAGTAGCCGTATCCGTGTCCGCCGGTTTCAGGAAGATTTTCTAAACCTCTTCCGCTTCTTATTGATCCAGAATCCGGAGTAGTACAGATTTAGTTGAGCCATCACTCGATGGTTTTGCATGAATAATTTTGAGTTTTTCTCTGCCGGAGCAATGTAAAAGAATATGCTATTAAATACGAAAACTTCTCTTAGATGAACGAAATGAATTCGTGCGACCAATGAGATTGTTCGTAATATTCATAATAATATACATACGTTTATTAAAATAAACAAAACATTTCGTTTCATTCACGAAAATTAATGTCGTTTTCAACGACAGCATTCGTGCAATGTACACTAAATAAGTAAAATTCACGAAAACTTTCGTTCATCAAGCGACCATTTCTTCATATCACAATAAAATCGATTTGGCCAGATCTGTTTTGTTAACTAAAAAATCGGTGTTGTCAAACATCGATCCCAAAAGATCGAATGAAAAAATAAGAAGATAATAAATACGAAAACTTTTCTAAGATGAACGAAATGAATTCGTGCGACCAACGAAGTCGTTCGTAATATACACAAACATTTATTGAAATAAACGAATGATTTCATTTCATTCACGAAAAATAATGTCGTCATCAACGATAACATTCGTGCCATGTACACTTGATAAGTAAAAGTTACTAAAACTTTTGTTCATCAAGCGACCATTTCTTCACACCACAATCTTTTTAGTACTCAATAATGATGAGCAGGTTGAAATAGAATCGAATTTGCTAGATCGATCTTTTTAATTAATAAAAAATCGGTGCTGTCAAACATTGACCCTAAAAATCGAATGCGACAAACGAAATCGTTTGTAATATACATAAACGTATATTAAAATACACGAAACATTTCGTTACGTTCACGAAAAATAATGTCGTTATCAACGATTACATTCGTGCAATGTAACCTAAATAAGTACAATTCACGAAAATTTTCGTTCATCAAGTGGCTATTTCTTCGTACCACAGAAAGATCGATTTGGCCACATCGATTTCGTTAAATAAAAAAAATCGATGTTGTCAAACATCGATCCCAAATGATTGACTGAAAACAATAAGAGGCTAATAATACGAAAACTTTTCTAAGATGTACAAAATGAATTCGTGCGACCAACGAAATCGTTTGTAATTTACACAACTGTTTATTAAAATAAACGAAACATTTCGTTTCATTCCCGAAAAATAATGCCGTTTTCAACAATAACATTCATGTAATGTACACTAATATGTAAAATTTATGAAAACTTTCGTTCATCAAGCGGCCATTACTTCACACCAAAATCCTTTTAGTCCTCAATAGAAGGGAGCAGGTTGAATTAAAATCGATTTTGCCAGATCGATCCTTTTAGTTAATTGAAAAAATCGTTGTTGTCAAACATCGATCCTAAAATATCGATTGAAAAAATAATATGCTAATCAATACGAAAACTTCCCTAAGATGAACGAAACGAAATCGTGCGACCAACGAAATCGTTCATCATATACATAAACATTTATTAAAATATACGAAACATTTCGTTTCGTTCACGAAAAATAATGTCGTTATCAACGATAACATTCGTGCAGTATACATTAAACGAGTAAAATTTACGAAAGATTTCGTTCACCAAGCGGCCATTCTTGTTCATGAAATGAACTATTTAGAATGCACGAAAATACTTCATTGCAGAAAACGATGAATGAATTCGTGTATTGTATGATCGATTTCATTATATTTACGAATTTATAATATCAGTGTAACTGAAAATATTAACACTATCAGCATCGCCAAAAAAAAAATCTTCTAAGAATCGATTTTGATTTCACCTTAAATACATTACCCTCCCCCTTAAACACTTCCACAAGGCTCCAATACCTAGTCTTTCATTTGGGCATGTAATTTATACTGACTATCGTTTAAACTAAGTAACTGCAATCAAAGAAATATTTCTTTAGATTGCCAGAATTTTGTTCCTCCTTTGTGGTCCCAGAGAAAACTTTCACCCTTAACTCAGTAATTAAACATCCGAGCAAAATGCAAACGAATCACACATTTCCGTGCAATAATGAATTATTGCTTATGCGAGTGCATGTGAAGCACTCTGTAATTGAAAGTTGATTAAAACTTGGATAAAAGATTATCGGTTCACACATTCGAGTGGATCCTTTGAAGACATACTATCAGAACCCCTAATTGGATCATATAAAGTTCCCTAAATCAATTTACTCGTTATTCCTGTACCGAACGAAAAGTTTTCACTTGATTTGTATTATTCTAATTGGGCTACATACGGACCAAGAGTTTTCTTTCTTGCACAACAACTTGAAACTCGTTGCCGTATCCGACCAAGGATGAAGAGGGAATGAGTCCAGTAAGGTTTTTTCTTCCTGTTCTGCAAAAGTTTCCTTCCGGAACTGCATACACGCTCGGTGATATCTAACTCCCAGCATTATTTATACATGAATCCTTCTGATTGCCCCTCACTTTTTACCCATCTTATTCAGAATGCAACTTTGCTGTATAGTTTGAAGGTTCACTGCTTTTTTATTCAACCCGACGCAGATTCCGGTTGACATTGCATGTACTTTAGAATCATTTCGAATCTAAGCGTAACTGTTTGATGTGTAACCAGTGAGCGAAAGGAAGAAGTTTTTATTTTCTACAGTAATGTGTGCTGTTCGTTAGATAAATTGTACCCTAATGGAAATGTTAGTCGGAACCTTCATCTGGCGTTTATTTAGTTCAAATTGACTTCCGGTAGGTTAACTCTTTCATTATTCTCATTGCCGCACAGGGAACTCCAACGGTTGGAGAGTATAACTTATTCACCAATTATCGCACACTTTTCCGAAACCATCGATGGAGTAACGACGATACGGGCTTACCGGCAGGAGTCCCGCTTCACCGATACCCTCTTCCAGCGGATGGAGGCCAACAACGTTGCCCAGGTTATCCTGAACAGCAGCAATCGGTGGCTGGGAATTACGCTGGATTACCTCGGAGCGTTTATCGTGTTTATTGCCATAGTGAGTGGTTTGGTTACGGCTAGCTTTAAACCGGACACGACCAGTTCTTCCCTGATTGGGTTGGCCATCAACTACGCCCTATTGGTTCCGATCTACCTCAATTGGGTGGTGAAGCTGGCTGCCGAAATGGAAATGTATCTCGGGGCGGTGGAGCGAATACAGTGTTTTATCGAGGACAGCCAGGAGCGGGTCAGGGAGCGCAACAAGGTGAAATGTGAGTATGGATCAAGGGAGTTTAATTACCTAATGTTGATTTGTGAGCTTGAAAGGTTCCAAAATATTTTTGAACCTTTTAAAGTGTGTTTAGAAAAGTAATAGAAAAATTAATGTTTCAACGTCATCTTACATCAATCTAATTTTCGATATAACGCCACGCGATTTACGCACAAAAACATTCCATTTCAATACAATGGCTGCTATACAATACATCTCTACTCCCTCCCAACAGATAAACCCGTACCGATTTCGTGGCCGAAGAAAGGTGACATAGTGTTTGAAAATGTCTCGCTACGTTACGAAAGCCAAAAGGAGAACGTAATCACAAATTTGAATTTAACTATTCCCACCGGACAAAGGGTAAGTTGGTTCCAAGATGGAATTCCTCTATCCTGTTTCCCACACACACAATACTTCGCTCTATCCGGCGCTTAAGCTTCAAATGTAGAAATAATGGAACCAACGAAAGGTCGAATGAACGAACGGGATGGATGGTTGGTAATTTCCACTAGAATGGATACAATTAATTATTTAAGTTGCTACCGGAAGCGGAGCGCCTGTTGATGCCGGAACGGAGCGTGGAACTATGCAAAACTAGTACGAGTAGGAGGAGGATGAGAAATAAGTTCTGTTGGTACAACTAGAGAGCTACAAATTTCTTCTCGTCGTGTGACCTCGAGGGTGGACGAAGAACAACTGAACTAAAAGCTGACTAGGGAGGCGGGTGTTTGTTGTCACAGTTATCTACAGCTGTATTGCCTGGTTGCAAAGTGGATGGCTCTGCAGGCAAACTGGAAGTTGAATGTCCAACTTTCGTTTCAAGCGGCCAGTGTTGCAATCGCAGAGAAAATTGAACTGAGCAACGTTTCGCTAACCATTCTAAATTAATAGAACAGTGTTATTTAGTAGCTAAATTTGTATGAGCTCATGAAATTTTCATCTCGAAATTAAAATTTAAAAATGATCTCTCAAGATTAGCTCGGGGACGTCGACGGCCAATTTAAATATTTCGATGTACCCTCAAGCAACCATCAAATTGTCGTGATAAACAAGACCGTTCATACCAAATCCCGTAAACAAACTACAAGAAATTTTTATTGGAATGCAAGTTCAGTTGCGATCTCTTTGACAAAACGACAGGGCAGGTACTTATCAGATTATATAAATTTCCGTAATCGGAATCACAAAGATCACTCGAATAATGCTCAGCGCGCTGCTAATATTCACGATAATTAACCTGAACCCGCTGGATCCGCCCCCGAGTTGCATAAACAATTTGCTAATTCACTTGATAATATTTAGATCTCAAAAAGTAGTGTGTAAGTTCACTTCAGACAGAGTGAACCTGTCTAAAGTTGAGGTATTTACCCCTTGCGTTAAACCGTGAGTTTTACAATTGATGGTGGTGGTGTTACGATTTGCTACCTATCTGAAATATTTCAATGTCCAATCAAATTTGATGTACGCAGTGATATTGTGCAGGAGTTTGGCAAAATAAAACTAACTTTAGTCTTGAGCTGCACCGTAGTGTAGAGCAAAGGCATTCGCGAAATATTTACTATTACATCGTACAAAATAAAGAAAATATTTGTAGTTGTTATAAAATTTGCAACAAGTTTGTATTATGACAAAACTTTAACTTATTGATACTCAAACGCTGAAGATGAAGACATATTCCTACAAAACGATGGCCGTTCGATGTGAAATTAATGCGAAAAATCTCTGACAGCTTTATGACGCCGCCAAAAGATGTGTTCAGATGCTGGTAAATCAACTTTCAAATAATAGGCTTTTCGCAAACATTGCAGGACTATCTGAAAAACTAAAGGACTGATTACAAGACACGACCAAAGCGACATTAAAAATACAGCTATTTTTACGATCGTGACAGTTTCTATTAGGAAAATATGCACAATGTCTGTATGTGTGCGTGTGTGTTTTTAGAAAGCAGAAAAACTTTCAAAATAGGCTTGAATAGGCAGGAAAGAATGTTCAAAATCCAACGTCTCAGGGAACGGGTTTGGGTTGCCACCTGATCTGCTAAAACCACTGCTCTTGCCCGCTCCGACGACCCGTGACTGGTGGTGTCCCGTCGCGGTCTACTCAGTCCAGTCCCCGACGGTAAATCTAGCTGACGCCGATGGAGAGTTCCCTGACGAAAGAAGCTCTTCCAATCCGATTCTTCTTAGAATTCGCTATATTTCTATTGAATCAACCGGTAGGATGCCGTGGTCGTTCCGGCGATTCCGGGTGGAGCATGGCGTCCGGTTTGCTGGCGCCCCAGCGACCCATACCTGGTGGTTTATCGCGGTCTATTCGATTAGTCCCTGGCGGTGAATCTAGCCTACTCTGGCTGAGAGTTTCCCGGCGGTGCACAGTGGGACGAGCCCGGACTTAAGTCCAGATATGAAGGTTACGCGATATGTTCATCAATATTTTTCTTGTGTTGGCTTATGTGTCGGAGACAAGAATTTAGGCTATTTGGATGAAAAATGAATTTTCCACAGTTATTTGAAGGGCGTAACTCCAGGGTTTTTGGCATAATTTGCTCACAGGAATTTTATCCGGTTGTTTTAGTTTTTTTTAAGAAACAGTTGGCATAGGTTGCTTCAGCAAAATTATTCGTTTGATTAAATTACATCGTAAAAATACCACAAATGAGTTACTAGCTTGTTTATTCATTGTGTAAATAGACGTTTGTCGTGATAATCTACAAAGTACGAACTTCCAATGCCATAACAACTGCGACGCCCGCGAATGCCCGCTATCGCACTATACTCATTCGAAAGCTTTTAATTTTCTCTTTCATATGAGTCCATGGTAATTTTGCGATAACTCGCGATAAGCAATCAAAATTTAAAAAAACTGCAAATGGAAACGCGCGGTAATTATTGATATCAAATTTAAATAATTATTTTAAAGCTAGAATAATGACATGAAGACATGCACAGCTTTCAAATAATATTGAGAGGATGATCCAAGAAGTTTATACAAGTGCACAAATGAGGGGAGCCGAATGGAAAGAGTAGTTACTTAAATGTCGATAGTATCCATTAAATGAAGCAGAAAATATCGGACGAATCATCATCGAAATCGGACGGAGATTAAAAAAAATTATGCTTAAATTTTTAAATATATGAATAACCGTAATAGTTTTTATCAACAATAAATAAAATTGCTCAACCTTTTGTAGATAAATCAGTTCAGTATCCCAAAATAACCAAAGTAAAAACACTGTTTGATAAAACACATGTGATGTGGTTTGATATTAAGCCATAATCATTTCAATACTTTTCTAGCGGATGCAACTAGACTTACGGTAGTCTCGAAACACTTTATCATAAAACATTCACTCAATTTCTGTAGCCAAAAAAATATGTTTGAAGCAGTCACGTAGGCAAAAAATTCGAATCATTACGAAAACAAAATAATGCTGATAAATGAAGTTTTTTTTGCTTGTCAATTAGCGTCAAAAATAAATTCGACGTTCCAAAGTTATTCAAAATCATCTTATTTGGATCATTAAGATATAACAATCATTTTAAAGCACCCTAATGAAATGGAATTAACTCTTTTGAATATCAAACATAAATGGAGCGTACCAATATTAACAAAAAAAATCAAGAACCCTAACGACAAAATAATTATTTTTAGCCTTCCTGTTTTCTAAAATGATTTAATATCAAAAAGAAATGCAACGTACAAACATGACTACTTTAAAAATATTAAATGCTATAACAAAATAATTATTTTTGAGCCACCCTAATGAGAAGGGATTTTTTCTAATAAGTTTTAATGTTTCAAACAAATTCAGCGCATGACCATTACCATTCAAAAGTTTTATAAACGATTACATCAAAATAATTATTTTTGAGCCACCCTAATGGGTGAGAATTTTATTTTTTGACATTTTTGAATATCAAAAACGAATCTAGTGCACTACATTTACTTTTTAAATAATGTACGAATCGCTTCAACAAAAAAAAATTGGGTCACCCTAATGAACAGTAATTATTAGTTATTTTTAATGTATTTTGATATCGAAAACGAATTGTATGTACTAAAACTACATAAAACCGTCCTACTTGAACTGATACGACAAAGTTTTGACTTTAGTCTACCTTTTGTTCTAAGTCGAGCTGTGCAGTGATTGTTCTCCTGAAACCGTTACTCGCTGTTCATCACGCCATGTCTGCTGTAAGGCAGCCATTATCAGCGCCACCACTCTGTTGATCGCGGTTCACGCGTTCACGTCGCTTGTCATTCTGTAGACGACATTATCAGAATTGATGTCCGGCTCTCCCGTTTCAAGCATCTCTCTGCGTGTCGCTTATAACCTCGGATATTCAAAGATCACATGCTACGGTGTCTCCTCAACATTCTCACACTCCTGGTAAAACGGTGACGTTGCTCATCCGGACCGATGAAGATATTTTCTGGAGCAGCCCTGTCCCGACAGGAGCTGTGTCAAGTGGAAGTTGACCTCTCCATGCTTTCTATTGACCCTCATCGACAGGTTTGGAATGATCCGGTAGGTTCATCATTCTTTTTCTCCTGCTGCTACCTCGCCATCGAATCGATTCTCATCATCTTCCTCACGTTTCTGGTGTTTCTCTGATTGTAGCATTCGGTACCCTCCGCCAGGGCGATGGAGATGGAGCAGACATCTTGCGCTGCTTCTTGGATCGCCGACACTTGGCATGATCCTCGCTATTGCGTTTGTTGACTTCGCCGACTTTTCGCAGGCGTAGTCGCCCTGGTTGTTGAAGCTTAATCGGTCGTTGAATCGCTTGTCCTCCGACGTCGATCTGCATCCGCTGAACCACTTTACAATTGCTGACCAACAACACCTCCGCCTTGTGGTGAGCTATTTGCAGTTTGACCCTGTTCATCCAGCTCTCGATCGCGTCCATCGTGTCTCCTTCACCAATATCTCCACTTCTTAAAGTATCTCACCCATCGCCGTTAGTCACACCTCGTCCGCAAAACCCACAATTTTCACTTTCCTGGGCAGCCGCAGTGTTAGGACCACATCGTACATCCCATCCCAAAGAGTTGGACCGAGAATGAAACCTGAGGAACGCCCGCTGTGATTCGCATTGCTTTCTGCTCTTCGTTCGTCTCGTACAGCAGCACTCTGCTCTGGATCTGGCAGAACCCTCATTCTGTGCAGCGATGGCTTCCCATCTGGCGTTTTTAAATGCATTCTTCACACCAATCGTGACCAGAGCGCAGTATCGATCTCCTCTACGCTTTTATTTAGATGCCTTCTCAGCAATCTCGAGCACTGTCCGAATTGCCTCCACTGTCGATGCTCTTTGCGAAATCCGAACCGCATCTTGGATAGTCCGCGCTTACCCTCCGTGCATTTCGTCAGCCTGTTAAGGATGATTCTTTCCAGGAGTTTTCCGATTGTATCCAGTAGACATATGGGTCTATACGAGGCCGGATCGCCTGGTGGCTTCCCTGGCTTCAGTAGTAACACCAGCTTCTGTACCTTTCACATTTCGAGGAAGTTGACTTCATTCAAACACTTCTGAAGCACCCTCCTGTACATGTCTGGATATGCCAGGATTGCAACTTTCAGCACCACGTTCGGTATTCCATCTGGACCGGGGGTTTTCTTTGAAGTCGAGCGCTTTGATGCATTTACGGGTTTATTGTTTAGTCGATCGTCCGTGTTTACTCCTTCTTCTTCGCCGTACGGTGTCAGTGGGCAGGTAGTTGGATCGTGTTTCGGGAAGGGACCCTCAACGATTATCTTCAACTTACCCAGACGAATTTCAGCTGGCGTCGTTGAGCTTTTCATTTTCGCCAAAACGACTCGGTACGCGTCGCCCCAAATACTAATTCTCAGCACAGCTACTTACGGCAATCTGGTTTACTAAGTTTAATCTTCCGTTTTAAATCGTCCCTAGCTTCCCGAAAAAATGTCTTGCGCTCATTTCTATCTTACTCCAATATTGCTATCTGAGCCCGCCTTCTGGCTCTAAGACAAGCTGCGCGTACCGTACTAAGCGTGTCATTCCACCAGAAAGATGGACGCCGTCTATTGCGTATTTCCAGTTTTCGCGGCATTGTGGCGTCACAAGCCGTCACAATCTTTCTTATTATATTAGCCAAATCCACGTTCTCGGTCCCGCCGTTCGGTCGCAGTACATCTACGAAGAGCTCTTTGTTGAAGGCTTTCGTCTTCCACTTTCGCTCGCTGGTCATCCTTCTTCGTGCTGCAGTAGAGTTTTGTTGACCGATACGGCAGCGAATCGCCTGGTGGTCGCTATGCGTATACGTTTTGTATACTCTCCAACCCATGTTCACCGTCAATGAAGGAGCGCAGAATGTGACGTCGATGAGATACTCCCTCCCGTCTCTTCGAAATGCGCTAACGGAACCTTCATTGCACTTCGCTAGAGCAGGATACACTCTCTTGTGTTGGTTACTGTACTGCCCCATTCCACAACCTAAGCGTTGAAATCACCATCAATGACTACCGGCTTTCGACCAATCAACTGCTTGGTTAACTGCTCCAGCATCAGGCTGAACTGCTCCACTGTCAACCGTGGAGGAGAGCAACACCTGCACTTGAAGATGCCGTTGATTTTGGCGATCACGAAGCCTTCGTAATCTGCCCATAACTTGTATCACAGCCGTTCTTGATCTATCCGCCACCCGGTTACAGGGCGGACCTCATACAGCTCTGCAATCAAAGCGACGTCACACATTGTTTCTGTCGTAGTGGATCCATCCGGGCCTTTGCAAGCCCCTACCAAATGTCCAAAGCCTGAACACTTGAAGTATTTCTCCGTTGGTTTATTCACTCGTGGGGCAATTTTCAATGCGCATCTCGACCATCCAACTGTAACTTTTCCTACCTCCAGCGCCTTGTCGGTAGCGGTTACCGGTAAACAAATCATCGCTGTCTGAGTTCCTCCGTACTCCTTCTTTAACTGGACGTCTTGTGTATCTCTCATCTTGTCTTCCGTCGTCATTCCATCCTTGCACACAATCATCATCTTCGGCTTTAAGGTTTAAACTTGTGACTTTTCATGCCTGATTCTTACCACGTTTTCCCCTTAAATCCTTTAGCTCCGGGACCTCTCTGATCTTCTTGAGCAGCGCTGCACACGTTGATGCTTTGACAAGAACTGCTTCTCACTTTGGCGCTTTCTGACAAGCCGTAGCTCTCCTTTCGACCTGCAACGGTACTCCAGTTTTCTTCTTGTTGGATGACGTCCTTTTCTGGCGAGGTTCTTGTGCTCTTTGGAGTCACGGAAACTGACGTGTTCTCCACTCCAATCAGCTTCTGCTTCCTCTGTTTCAGAGGGGCTAGGAAGACAGTAGCCTTAGCCGACGCTAATGCTCGCTCAGCTGCATCAACCCTCCTCGTTGCCGTGTCATACTCCTTCACGGCAGATACTAGCGCCTTTCGGATTCTGAGAGCCGTCTCCTTGATGTGTGTACATTAGACTGCCCAGAAAAATAATGAATTTTTGAATACGCAATCGGCCCACCCCTGAGTCGATTCCGGGTCCCACCAGGAGTACTTGCACCAAATTTGAAGCAAATCGGAGAAGTCTAGCTACCGGACCAACGTACCTGAAGTTTGTATGGGATTTTTCGACAATTTACATGGCGAAAACCCAGTAGCTCGCATTTTTGCTGCTAGGTGGCACTGCATGCATCGTATTACCACTGTAAGTGAAAATAAGAAAGATAATTTAATTGTCTACAACTTTGTCGAAGACTGTTAGTGTATCCGGCTTTGTTAAAAGAAGTTATTAAACTTTTAACGAAGTGATGTCTGAGTCAGTTTTGCATGGGGCCTAGCAGTACATGGTTGTGTATCAGTACTCGATTCCCACGAACTATGCATTTTTGTGATATAATGGTTCGGTTTAGCTCAATATCGTTAGCTCAATCGTTCGATGTTTTGTTGGATGTAGAGCTTGCAGGGCTTTGATGTCCTACACGCTACGCTAAATACCTTCTAAATTTCTTCTTAAATATTTTGATGTAGAAGTGTATCTAACTAGTTATAAAAGCTATAAAATTTGATGGTTTGTATGGAAGGACAAACTAGTGGCATACCGGGCACAAATACCGTAAAGGGTGCAAGACTGAGACTTCGCCAGGGGCGCCAGAAGGCCACGCTACGGCTCTGTGTAGATGTACTTACCCCTTGGATTAAACACTGCATTTCGGTAATAATTTTGCAGTAATAAAACAAATTTTTCGTAGTATTAGAATAGAGTAACCCATTAATAAAGTAGAAATACCAGATAATCTTGAACGACGTCGTGAAGAAACTAAAAATGAAAACGAAAAGGTGAAAACAAAAAAAATGGAATTACTAGAAAGTGTATTGTATATTTATCAGTCATTGCTGTCAAATAATAAGATTTTCATAAACCTTTCAGAACTTTCTGAAACATTAGTTCTCAAATTCGTACAATTCGTTTATTCTTTTGCTTTATCTGAATCAGTTTTTTTTAAATTTCTTTCTATATACTCGTTTGTACAGTTCATTCATTTCATGGATTTTATTCGTTGTGTTTTTTTTTATTTTGAATGTATTACTAATTTTAAATATTTTTTTAAAATTTTAATCATTTTTTATTCGGTATTCTTTTTAACCCATTCATGCCCATGTTGTTTGTGGACAACAACGTTTTTAATCAGCTATAACTTTGGATTGAGACAAGATTTGCTCACAAAAACCAGTGAGACTAAGAAAGTTGATTATTGCCTTTTATTTGAGCATTACCAGTTACAAAGATCAGCTCTACAACTGAAGTTATTGCAGTTAGTCTGATTGGATTCCGATGTAGCAGTGCTGCCAGGGACAGTTTACGTTGACGACGGAAAAAAAAATTTCATATATCTTCGTTATCGTGCAATAGTTTTGAAAACTGATTATACTTATCAATTTAGACTCTCTTTGGCTACGTTTTCCAGGCAGTTGGACTAATTTAAATATTCTAGGAGAATTGTATTGAGCATTAGAAAGTAAAAATTGAACAGCTTATAGCGCTGCAAGGGAAGCACCTATCTTTATGAAAAAATGCTTTTGTGTTTCTTAATATAACCGTTTTCAGGGAAAAATAGTTTTGAAACCCTACATGCACTAGGAAAAAGTTGGGCATGAAAGGGTTAAACATTTTGTTCGTGTGAGCTAATTTTATCTATTTCATTCGTTTCATTCTTTGGATTCATTTTAATCAGTTTATTCATTTCATGCATTTTATTTGTATCATTCGTTTAATTTATTTTATTCCTTTGTTGTGTTATGCATTTTACTCATTATTTTCAGTTCATACACTTATTCACTTTCTTCATTTCAATAATTCGACTAATTTTTTTCGGTCATTCATTTTATTCAGTTCATACAAAATATTAATTGGGAACAATTTAATTATTCCATTTTTATAGACTTTATTATCGTTCAATTTTTCATTTTAATCCTTTCATGCTGTAATTTTTTTATAAATTTGATCGATTTTTTTCATTATGTTTGTTTTATTCATTCTATTCGTTCTATTGATGTTTTTAACCCTGCTTGTCCATGTTGCTTATAAACCATAACGTTTTGTAACAGCTTTAACTTTGGAGTTAGACAAAATTTCCTCACAAAACCAAGTAAGGCAAATTACTGTGACCATTACCTTTTATTTAAGCGTTAACCGATACAAGAAGCAACCGTTGAACTGAGTTTATTGAAATTGTTCTGTTTGAATTCCACTGGAGTAGTGCTGCCAGAGACATTTTCAGTTATCTGTGCAAAACTTTATTTTGATGTATCTTCGTTGTCCTGAAATATTTTCGAAAACCGATAAATCTTATTAATTTCGACTGTTTTCAACTACTTTTTCCGCCTAAATGAACTATTCAAAACTTTGCAGGAGATGTGTACTGAGGATCGGAAGGTATAAATATAGCAGCTTCTAGCACTGCTAGAGAAGCACCTATCTTGATCAAAACAGGTTTTTCGTGTTTCTTTACTACAAAATTTTTAAGGAAAAACAGTTTTGGAACTTTATATGCGCTAGAAAAAAGTTGGGCATGAAAGAGTTAATTTCATCCATACTATTCATTTTGTTTTTTTTAATTATTTTATTTAATTTTATTTTTTTTTGTTTTATTCTTATTATTCATTTAATTTATTTAATTTATTTCATTCATTTCATTATTTTCTTAGTTATTCCGGTTCATATATTTCATTCAGTTTCTTCATTTTATTAATTTTATTATTCTCTTCAGTAATTATTTTTATTCATTTCATCCAATTTGTTAGTTTGAAACAATTTTCTTTATTCTATTAATTTTTTAATATTGTCCAATTTTCATTTGAGCTGAACTAATTTGATTTAATTGTTTTATTAATTTGATTTATATTAATCATTATACCCATTTTATGAATTCGATAACTTTGTTTCATGTTTTTTGCTTCAATATTCTTTTAACTTTATTTGTTTTTTTTAATTTTCTATAATTTATTTAGTTTACGCAAGGTTTTATTCGTGCACGACTTAAAACTGTGTTCAGAGAGGTATCTCCCTCATCAACACCACCGGCGCCGTCAAGCTTTTTATTTTTGTTAAAAGACCCACGGCTCAGTTGTGCTAACGTATTGAGCCGTTTCAAATAAAATTTTAGATTAAAAAAGTTTTTTTTTTATTTTAGTGAGTCTAAAAAGTTTTTAATAGTATTGTTTGAATTAATGTGATTTGTTATCCCTTTTCAAATGAACCGATTTTAGTATGAACTATTTGATTTAATGTCGTACTTACAGCCTTAAGGCATTCGTAATGAATTGGTGCAGATGGCCCAATTGCATTATTTTTGTTTATAATGAAGGTAGAACATGAATACTGACAATTTCAGTAGCGGTCTGTTTTCAAAAAAATAATATCTGGCATCCCTTCGCTCACCGACCCAAACTGCAGAAAAAAATCGACAACCAAATTGATGAACTGAAATTAGCTCCAGAATGGGGTGGAAATTAAAAAGTACTTGAATGCAACAGCTAACCAGTTCTGGTGAAAGCAGAGCACACATCTACCATCGCATGCATCGACAAGAGGGATCGAGTTTTGCTGCTGCCGTTCAAGAGTTTGTGAACTGTAGTGACAGTTTTTCATTTCCGGGGCGTTCCATTTATCCATCCATTCCCTTATCTCCATCCATTTCCAACTGACTTTCTCTTTTTATTCCTCCCCATTCCCGCCGACAGATTGGTATATGCGGTCGAACCGGAAGCGGTAAATCTTCACTCGCGCTGTCCTTGTTCGGGGTCCTCGAGCTGGTCGATGGGCGGATATTGATCGATGACGTGGATATTGCCAGCATTAACAGCGAAGAACTACGTTGCCGGCTCTCCATCATTCCCCAGGAGGTGATACTGTTCGGGGGTAGCCTGCGCGAGAATCTGGACCCGCGGGGACACTTTGGCGATCTGGAACTGTGGAATTGTCTAGAATTGGCACAACTGAAGGAGATGGTGCTGACACTGCCGGATGGGTTAGGTGAGCTTATTGCTAATCCAAATTCAATGAGGTCGCGCTTTAAGTGCGATAAAAGATAACCATACCAAATACTTTTCTTGATTCGTTGAGCATTACATACGCCTCCTTACTTTGTTGCAGACACGCAAATAGACGAAGGTCGGCCACTGTTTAGTGCTGGTCAGCGCCAGTTGCTCTGTCTGGCACGAGCCATTCTTCGGGGTTCGGTGTGTTTGGTGCTTGATGAGGCCACCTCCTCGCTCGATTTGGAAACGGAAAAGCTGGTACTGGAGGCAGCCGGGAGAGCGTTTAAAGGCCGAACAGTGGTCACAATAGCGGTAATTAAATCAGTATTAGCCGTTCGGTTGTTTGTTATTTTGCTCGTTTGTTTGAGATTTGTCGAGCAAGCGTTGCTCTGTAAGTCAACCGGCTGATGAATATTTATTTGTTTTGCTGATGCGCTCGATGAATATACATGCATACAACAACAGTGTGGGTCGTCGGTCGGAAGAGTGTCTTATGATTGCTGCCAGGATAAAACATATGCACATTGCTGATGAGACAGAGTTATTCTTGGATCAGCAGTCTGATGATTTAATGTATTCGGGCGGTACAGTTTCAGGATATCTGCAATTGTGCATGAACTAGAAATCTAAGAGTACAATCCACAGTGTATTGGAAAGACAGTTTCAGTTTTTTCGATTTGTCACAAACGGCTGAAATCTAGGGGAACAACTTTACTCTCTACACCATTAGAATCTTAAGGAAACAGAAATGAAACTTTGGCGAACGAAAACTCTTCCGTTGTTTGGTCGAACGTTTTTGACGGAATTTGAAATGGTCGAAAAAGTCAATTGGACGAATAAGTCATTTGGTTTTATGTGATATAGCCGAGTGATATTTGGCCGAGCGGGTCATTTGAGCAAATGCCATTCGCTCGAAAGTCAAATGGTCAAATTATTGGCGGAATGATATTAAGCAAAATTAGACAGTTCCGATTCTTTCAGCTTTTAGAATAATTTGATTTTTTTCAAATCGGTTTAAAATTCGCAAAGTTTTAGTAATTTTTGTAAAAAAAGTCAAAACTGCGATTTTCTCGCTTCTTTTTTGTTCAAGTTAATTTATGTACCATTGTTTACATAAAGTCCGTACTTTAACCTTCTCAGCTGGTTTTGCAATTAAAAAACAAAGAAAATGATGCATTATTCATTTATTTTGTTTGCATTTTAACCTGCGAAAATTACGGTTCAACGCGTGGGTGCAACCTTCTAAGGTAGAAAAAGTAAGTGCAACATTCTAGGGTTAAATCAATTGACGAAGAAAATGTAATGTAATATTTGAGATTTGAAAAAAACATTTTTTAGTGATTTTAATTTAATTTAGTAAATTTCATTTTGTAAATTTAATGTTTTTCTACTATAAATCTTGTGAATTTGGTTAGGTGTTATAACTCTAGTACGTGGATATAAAAGTGGTACGAACAAAACTTTGTCAATCAGGAATGTCTATTAATCTTAACTTAACTCTTATCCCTGCCTCCGCGCGGTACTGGCTGCGGCACGAGCAAGATCGGGTAATCAACCCTGGTGTAAACGATGGTCGTACGCAGACAGAAAAGGGGGGGGGGGTTGCTCGGCAAACCTGGAGCGGAGCATCTGTTCTCCATGTTAGGAGCGGCCCACAACAGCGTCTGTTCCCCATGTTAGGGGCGGCTGATCATCGTCCAAGTGATAGCGAGGGACTCTAAGCCAAACTATGCATTTGTGTCAGGCCTTGTAAAGCAGCCATAAAAAATCAAACAACGAACAATCAACGAGATTATACGGATCGGCACAATCGGCGAAGACCAGGGCAAAAAATAAGGACTACCGATTGGAAACTCGAGAAGTGGAACTGTAGGTTTCTCAACTTCATCGGAAGCACTTGCATACTTTCCGATGCATTAAAGGATTGCGGGTTCGGCATAGTAGCGTTGCATGACGCTTGCTGAAAAAATCTATAGTGCGAACGTTTAGAGGTAATCACACCATCCACCAGAGTTGCGGCAATACACACGAGCTGGGAACAGCTTTCATCGTGATGGGCGATATACAGAAGCGCGTGATCGGGTGGTGGCCGATCAATGAAAGAATGTGCAGGTCGAGGATCAAGGATCGGTTCTTCAACTTTAGCATAATTAACTTGCATAGCCCACACTTCGAAAGCACTGATGATGATAAGGACGCATTCCACGCGTAGCTCCAGCACGAATACGATAGCTGCCCAAGTCACGATGTCAAAATCATCATTGAAGATTTAAACGCTCAGGTTGTCCAGAGGAAGGAATTTAGTCCGACTATTGGGCTGGGATGTTATGCACCTCAGAGCAAATAAAGAGAAGAATAACAAACGCTCTTTGCACTTTTCATGCGAACCACCGCTCTTCTCTTTCACAATAAGCCTCTTCACTCCGATGCGTGTTGCTCCCACACGTGTATTCTACTCCATGGTTGCACGCCACAAAGAGTAGAAATAAAGAGGCTCTTTAGGGTGTATCTTGGTCCCACGCGCACGTAAGTAGAGAAGGCAACCAAAAAACATTTTTAAAACGTTCTTCCGATCAAACTTTATCTGAATTGTAGTTTGATTCGCCTTCACACCTGCTTTCCAGTGAGGGGAGGCACAAAAAAGTGACTCTTCAAGGTGACTCTGTGAACGAAATTGTGCAGCTCTTGGTGCACAGATCTTACTCTTTTTCGTTTTCAAGTTTCTCTTTGTGCGGTCGTTTTGCACATCGCAGTGTCTTTGTGCTGCTCTATTTTTAATCGGTGTATTTCGCTCTTTGTGGCTCATTGTGTGAGCAAATAACAAGCCTGCTATTGGGATGTTTAGCGCACACCATCTGACAAACAACAACGGTCTACAACTAATTGATTTCGCCGTCTACAAGAATATGGCCGTACGTTTCCCATACAAATACACCTGGAGGTCACCACAACAGACTGAATCACAAATCGACCACGTTTTGATCGATGGACGGCACTTCTCTGACATTATCGATGTCAGAACCTATCGTGGCACTAACATTGACTCGGACCACTACTTGGTAATGGTAAAACTGCGCCCAAAACTCTCCGTAATTAACAATGTACGATACCCACGCCCGCCTCGGTATGATCTTGGGCGACTGAACCAACCAGAAGTCGCCGCCACATACGCGCATAATCTGGAGGCTGCGTTGCCGTATGAGGGTGCGCTCGATGGGGGCCCTCTTGAGGACTGCTGAAATATTATCAAAGCAGCTATCAACAACACAGCTGAAAGCGTCGTCGGGTATGTTGAACGAAGTCAAAGGAACGACTGGTTTTACGAGGAGTGTAGAGAGATTCAAGAAGAGTTGGACGCATCGCGGGCATTGATGCTGCATGGAACGCGGCTGAACGTAAAACGATACCAACTGAAGCGAAAGCAATAAACCCGCCTATTCCAGAAGAAAAAAACCGCCGTCTGGAAGAAGCAGAGTGTGAGGAAATCAAACAGTTGTACCGCTCTCAAGAAACCCGAAAATTTTATCATAAGCTCAACGTATCCCGAAAAGGCTTCGTGTCGCGAGCCAAAATGTGTAGGGATAAGGATGGAAACATTATGACGGATGGACGAGAGGTGACTGAAAGGTGGAAGCAACACTACTTTGAACACTTTAACGGTAATGAAGAACCGGATGTAGAAGGCCAAGGCAGCGGAGGAGACTACTACGTCAGTATGGCGGCCGATTGAAACCAGCCTATTCCCACGCTGGGGGAAGATAAAGATGATATTCAACAGCTCAAGAACAATAAAGCAGCTGGTAAGGATGGTAATGGAGTTGAACTCATGAAATAGGCGTCATCTATAAGAAGCGCGACAAGCTGGAATGTGAGAACTATAGAGCGATCACCATCCTGAATGCCGCCTACAAAGTGTTGTCACAGGTTATCTTCCGACGCCTATCACCTATACAAATGAGTTCGTGGGAAGTTATCAGGCCGATAGCTTCAACCGGACAGAGCTATGGAAAATTATGAACGAACACGGCTTCCCCGGGAAGCACACAAGACTAATTTAAGCGACGATGGAGGGGGTGGAAAACTGTGTGAGGATATCGGGTGAACTCCCAAGCCCATTCGGACCTGCCGGGGACTAGGACAAGGTGATGGTCTCTCGTGCCTTTTGTTTAACATTGTACCAGAAGGTGTTGTGCGGAGCCCCGGGTTCATCAACCGAGGTATGATTTTTACACGATCCAGCCAATTTGTATGCTTTGCGGATGATTGGGACCTTATTGGGAGAACATTTGAAACGGTGGCTGAGCTTTACACCCGACTGAAACGAGAAGCAGCAAAAGTTGTATTGGTGGTGAACGCGTCTAAAACAAAGTACATGCTAATAGGCAGGATCGAACGGGAAAGATCCCGCCTAGGAAGCAGTGTTACGATTGACGGGGATATATTCGAGAGGAATTCATATACCTCTGATCTCTGCTAACGGCTGATAGTAATAACAGTCGAGAAATCCGAAGACGCATTAAATGGATGTCGTGCCTACTATGGACTTCAAAAGAAATTGCGATTAAAAAATTCACCCACACGCTAAATGTACCATGTACACGCTGATAAGACCGGTGGTCCTCTACGGGCACGAAACCTGGACTATGCTCGAGGAGTCTTCGAGCGCCGTGTGCTTAGGCGTGCAAGAGAACGGTGTGTGGAGGCAAAGGATGAACCACGAGATCGCCAGGCTCTACAGCGAACTAAGTATCCAGAAGGTGGCCAAAGCCGGAAGGATACGATGGGCAGGGCACGTTGCGAGAATGCCGGACAACAACCCTGCTAAAATTGTGTTCTTCTCAAATCCGGCAGGTACAAGACGACGAGGAGCACAGCGGGCTAGATGGGCTGATCAGGTGCAGCAAGATCTGGAAGATATCGGACGCAACCGTGGGGGGATATAGGCAGCCGCGAACCGAGTGTTATGGAGATGAATTGTTGATCAGATTATATCAAATTAATTGATGTAACATCATATCAATAAATAAATAATTTTATTAAAATTCAAATCATGTTTCTTTTGCAAGTTAAGTTCATACAGAATTAGCGATACCAAATTGCTGGGCCTTTTGTTTGATTCCTTCCATTAAGTCTTGAACGTGTTGTTCGTTTTCGTCGCAGAAGACTAGTATGCCAGTTTGTCTGCATCTTGCTGACGATTTTCTTTTGCGTCTTCTTGTGGTTCCGCTTAGCGATTGCCCAGTATTGTCATATTGGGTGGAGCTCTGGTTTGTTGAGAGGGTTCATGTCCTTGGGCACCACTTGAACGACGTTCGGGACAAACCACCCCATGGCCTTTTTTCGCAATGACAAGATGCCAAATCCGGCCAAAAGAAAACAGGACAATTATTTTGCTTCAGGCAGGAGACGTTTTTACAGACACCTCACAGAAATACTGGTCCCGGTTGAGATGTAAAAGTCTCTTTTGAAGCCACAGGAATAGATTCCCTGCCAAACGAGATATTTCTTTGCGAACTTAGAAAACTTAATGTGCTTGAAAATTTCTGCCACCTTTCCTCTTCCAGTGATAGAATAATATTGCTGTCCAGAAAGCTGATTAAAGTATGCCCTGGCGTAGGGTTCGTCATCCTGCACCACACGCATTCTAACTTCGTCAGCATCTTCATGTACAGCTTTCGCGATCATTTTTTTTTATTTTGATTATAGAGGTTTTAACCTTAAGGTCATTCGCCTCTTCGGGTTAGAAAAAGTTCTTATGAAAAATTTCTAACCCTATGTGCGGGGTCGGGATTAGAACCTAGGTGCGCTGCGTACAAGACAATCGATTTACCAACTACGCTACGCCCACCCCTACCGCGACCATTCTCTGGCCGACTTGTTTTGCTTATCGTCGCGATTTGGAGTCAACAACTTCTTGTAAAACAGTCATCTTTTCGACAAACTTATTCCGAACACTTTATTGCGCTGGTGATAGTTAATTTGGCCACATTCAACAATTTCGTAAACTTGGCGTGCGATTTCGGATTTTCGTGATGCAGGAGCAAAATTTTGCTCCGTTGCCAGAGAGGCAAGAGATGCTTCGGTGCCATTTTCACAATGTTTGATCGTTACACTCACTACTTTTTTTCATTATAGAGGTTTTAACTTTAGGGTCATTCGCCTCTTTTCGGGTTACAGAAATCTCTTTTGGAAAAATCTAACCATATGTGCGGGGCTGCGAATCGAACCCTGGTAAGCTGCGTACAAGGCTATCGATTTACCAACTACGCTTTGCCCATCCCCCACACACTCATTACTTAATGTATTCCCTTCCCACTGTATTTTAAACCTTTCATGTCCAACTTTTAGTATAGGTCTTATATAACTGTTTTGCGAATTTTGTTAATTTATTATATTCTGTTCATTCTTTTTATTCATTTTACAATTTTTTTTCGTTTTGATTATTTGATTAGTTCGTTTTATTTCTTCATTTAATTTATAATTTATTTTATTTATTTTATTCATTCCATTCATTCTATTCATTCTATTTATTCCATTCATTTGATACATTTGATTCATTCGATTAATTTGAATCATTTGATATAATTTGTTCATTTATTTAATTTTATTCATTTCATGACCAGACATTCTAAGTATTTATTTTATTCAATCTGTTTGTTTGAGTCAATTTAATTCCGTCCATTAATTATATAACTATATTAAAAATAATTTTCCATTTTATGAGCTAATGTAATTTGATTTATGTATTTCATTAATATTCATTTGATTTATATTAATCATTCTATTCATTTTATGAATTGGAAAACTATTTGCCTTTCTAATTTTTGTTTCATTTTTCATTTTCTATAATTTATTCAGTTTATTCGAGATTTTCGTGCAGAAATTGTTGTGTGACTACTTCGAATGAGTTCTGAAAATTAATAAATGATCCAACAGTGATATGTGTAAGAAATGTCTCATCTCACTGCTAGGTAGATTAAGTTTGTTTTTATATTTTATTTAAGTTTGAGCTTGTGTGACCACCCCTGGATACTATATCGATTTGGACTAGCTGAAGTTACCCAGGGAATCAGTAAATAATTATGTAGATTATTATGCTAAGATAGTAGCGAAATCAACACCGGCGCTTGCCAGGCCCGAACGTATATCACGAAAGGAAAGGGAAGGAATGTTAGTCCGATTGTTGCTTTTGCTAGAGGCCGTATATACTACTGCGCACTCTACAAGTATCGCGGGGGAGGAATTTGTTAGTAGGTTGGATTTTACTTCTTCATTACTGACGCCAGAGAGGTGACTCCACTATCTGGACTAGATATCGATTCATCAACTCATGGACCGGAGTCCAACGGTTTTAGTTTCCTTCCGAAGGTAGACGAGAATTTATCGATTAAAAAGTTTTTCTAACTATAACTTTATACATGTTTTTAAATTTAATGTAATTGATATACAAAACTGTTATTTTGTTACATAATATATTTCTAACTTTAAATCAAAATGAATTTAACAAAAATCTTCCAAAATGCGACAGTTGTCGAGATATTTGGAATTTTGCTCCTATAAAACAATTTATTCGTGTAATTATGCCATTTCCCCACCATAAAATGTGAACAATTTAATGTTTATCGTTTTGAAGACGCAAAAGAAACTTTTCAGTGTATTTGGATCATGTAGAATCTTTCAATAAAAAAGTTTTCCTAACAACAACTTTTGACAAATTTTCATAATTCATACTATTTGTAGTCACCAATATAATTTTCGGTTTGAATATTATTCTAAATGCCATTTACAATGGCATTTAGAATAATGAAGCTTTTAATTTTTTGCTGACATGTACTACCCATGACCGCATAGTTGTCCCGTTTTCTATGGGATTTCCTATCATTATGGGACAGATATGCGATCATGGGCAGTGTAGTAGTTCTTAAAATATTTTAAATTTTGTTTCAACAACACAATTATTTTGTTTTTTTAAAACCTTTTAATTAGTTATTCGTGTTCCTCTATCATAAAATAATAGGTTATTCAAAAGGCCCATGAAATTTCCTGTAACTTTTCTTTTGACGTCAAGGCGATATTGTAAACCATTTGAAAGCTACATGAAAACAACCAAAATATGATTCAACTACATAGTTTAATCATCAGACTCTATGGTTAAATAATATTTTGATTGTTTTCCTTTTTCAGTGTATATTTTTTCGTACATTCATTCCCTGTAATTCGTTCTATGATAGTTTTGTTGTATAAAATACGGTAATCGAACAGTTTTTCTTTCGAAAATGCTACATGTAGAAACCTTCACGCCCTTTTAAAAAATTGCTTTTGAGTAAAAATAATTATATTAACTGTGGAAAATGTTTGTTATTCCATGCTGGTGAAACGTGTAAAGTTGCATCGGAATCTAAGATGGTCGGTCACGATTTTAAAGATTTTCGGACGGATCTTCGGATAAAATAAAAAATCTGGCCTAGAAAATGTGAAATACACGCGTTTGAGCGAAGTGAAAAGTCGAGTACAACGCATCCTTATTCATCCCACCAGTTGCGCTAATGCGCTGAATAGAGGTAGCAGGCACTAATGTGTTCAAATGGGATGAATAGATGTGCTAAAATGAACTAGTGCACGGTAGGCCTATAAAGTTTCAAATTAGGGTATAAAACACTTTTCCGATGATGACCTCAAACAGATTCTTATTGTTTTTGGCGTTTGTTGATTTTTTCAAAAATTTCGTTTTGTTAAAAAAAGCTAACGACGTGATATGAAAGAAAATTCAAAATTCTAGAAAAAATCGAAAGAACCATCAACCAGGGAACCCCAAAACGTTACTGTTGTTTGTTTTGTCTAGCTCTTTTCCTAACAGCTTATTCCTCTCACCCTTTCTTTCACCCAATTAGCATCGATTGCACTCACTGTTCGATTACGACCGAGTCATCGTGCTGGAGCAGGGTAACATCGTCGAGGACGGGTGCCCCCGGCTGCTGAGGAAAAGATCCGGCTCCAAGTTCGCAGCCATGCTGAAAGCATCGACCGATTACCACCAGCAACACCATAGCATGGTGGGTACTACTCGGATAGCCGAGTAGTTGGAATGTACGTGTATAGCAGTGATCCGGTGGTACTGATTCAACCCCACAGGGGTTGGTTGATATTACAATCTGGATGGATGAATTGCAATTTAGCTTTATTGTAGTTGCCGGCAGGCTTCAGGTTAGGTATTTGTATTGTTGTTCCTCATTTGACCGCCTCCTCGGCGGGATAGACTGCACGGGTACTAAACAAGCGGAAAGTTGAGTCAGATAGGGATGAAAATCCTCGGTGGAAACCAGCACACTCAGTCTCAAGTGAGTGCAATTATAAGATTGCTTGTCACGCTGTTTAGCGGCGGTCTGCCATAATGTTCAATAGGCTTAATTTATCGTTATCTTTTTTAGTTGGAGTATTGATTAAAACTGTGAATAATAAGCTTTATGTTGTATGTATATTGAACGAAAAAGAACTTCCGGTAAAACAAGAGATACACTTATTTTGGGAGCAGTAGACTGGCCAGAAGTAAGGCGTTTTGAAAAAAAATGAAAGATATGCTCATAATAAATCGAAGCAATTTATTTCTATCTTTCTTTTTTTTATATTTCAATTATAGAAGTTAACCTTAAAGTCATTCGCCTCTTCGGGTTAGAAAAATCTCTTAGGAAAAATTTCGAACCCTATGTGCGGGGTCGGAACTCGAACCCAGGTGCGCTGCGTATAAGGCAATCGATTTACCAATACACTACGCCCATTCCCATTTCTATCTTTCGAAATCAAAGCAATCGTATAGAGGATAATCTGCCCATAAAATCATAAGAGTCCAATATGGATTTTTGTCGAAAATGAGTTATCTGTTGGATTGTATTCTGTATCACCACTGAATCACAATGCACAAATAAGATTATCAGGTTTGTTTAGAAAATATCGAAAAAATACCAAAATATGTTTGTCCCATCCATAAGGCTCAATGAGAATGTAAATCTTCAACAGCGTTTTTCTCGGCTTGTTGGTTTGTAATATGGGACTCTTATGCTTTTATGGGCAGTAATGTCTCGTATGAAAAGTCGACCAAACCATGAATTGCTTCCAATAGTAAGCGAGGCGATCTTCTTTCGACAAAGAAATTTTCCAAATCGTCTGACGCTACAATAGTGCGAAAGCTTTCTGTTTGACTCACCCCACACTGCTAGATGGCCGATTTTTAAATTCGACATCAGCCTTTGTAAAAATCAAAATATCAAAGAAAAAGTATAAAATGCAAATGAAAATAAAGTTTTGTAAGTTTTATTTCGCGAATAGCACGAACTTTGCCTGAGGCTCAGAATCGTCGAAGGTTATAAAATACCGCGTTATTCAATCGAATTTCGCTACCACTTCGTAAACCAATGCTATATGTTAATGGGTTTTAGCGTATTGGCCTTTGCATACGATGATTAATGTCAAAGTCCGCATATTGTTGACACTGAGCACATTTGGGCCTTCAACAAATCAATGTTTATGACACGTTCCTTTTTTCTGTCGCCTCTTATGGGGAGTATATGAATCTGAAACCTGTTTCGCCCAATTCAATATAAGAGATTCGGAATTTTTCCCAAACTGGCCACCCAAAATAGGTAAAATTACAAGTTCAACTGAAAATCAATTTTTCGGTAGTATTTGCCCTTGAAAAATTAGATTTAGTGCATTACGCGGAAATTTTTCTGGTTGAAGTATTGCCATTTGAAGTTTTTGGCCCACTTAGTTTCAAAAATTTAATGTGGGTGACCAATTGGTTGATTTTGATGATTAGATCATCAAAGAGATCGTCAACAGATACAGAGTCATCATCATTTTTCCGATCCGAAAAATAACAATTGGAAAGAAGGCTTCTGAATCTTTTTTTATTCGAAAAATAGCACATATACTACTTTTAGTACTTAACAATAATCCGTTGAGAAAAAAATGGCCCGCCATTTGTAACTAGGTTATTCCACGTTGAACAGGTAAACAGGCGTAAACAGCTTGCGTTGCCGTAAGCCCTCGAGGACTAATATGGCTGTTGCAGCAAATGTGATAAACATTTGAATGGCTGGCGTCCAAAAGGGGTTAACACACATTTTTTCCGAAATCGACGTTTTTTGCATTTTTTAATAGTTCTAAGTAATCCACGTGAACTGCCATTTAAGAAATTTGAAAACAATTTTAAGATTAATTGCTATTAGCTTCGCAGTCAAAGTTGACCATGGAGGTAACCACAGTACTGACTGGCGTCCAAAAGGGGGTAAGCCAACATTGTGTCTTATGGAAATACGAGTTTTCTCGTACAGTCGTTCCTGAAGGTGAGTGTCGCTCACATGCTTGCTATGGCTGTTTTCTATCTAATATATATTTCTTGAATGATTGTATATTGTTTTTTCGAAAATGCAGTGAAATTTTCATGTCTCTACAGTTATGGTGTTTTCGGAAAAGTTGCTGTATGGGACCTACACACCAAAAAAATAATGAAATTTAAACGAAATGTAAATCAATGCGAATGCAAACATACAAAGCTTGAACCAAAAATGTGATAAAAAATTAAGGTGAATTCAACGCACTCAGAGCATCAAAAAGCATATGATTTTACACTTTCGTTTGTGTGATATTACAAGACATTTATTTTACAGCAATATTGTATTAAAATACATTAAAGTCCATTGGTATCTCTTTTATTGAAACTAATTTTCAATCAACGTGTAAAATTATAATAAAATTCGTTAAAGAAAGCACAACAAGTTGTGTGTATTTATGGTGGAATTCTGAAATAGTATGATTAAACCAAGTAAAGCGCTACACAGAAAAAAATATTTTGGTATTTTAAATTTATTTTCATGCACATATACGTAAAGTTAGGACAAATATGTGCATGAAAAGTAGCTTAGATTCAGTTTTTCAACATATAACAAATATATTTCATGAAGAAAAAAACATTTTTTTTATTCGATTAAATATCTGGATGATTCGATTATCCGAAGCAAAATTTTTCTGCACCCTACGGATAATCGCATCTGGCCTGTATCAACATTAGGCTACGGGTTTAACGTTTGTGACATGAATAAACTCTTTCTCTCTCTCTCTCTCTCTCTCTCTCTCTCTCTCGTATCAAAGAGTTTTCTTGAGAAATTTTGACTCCCTTCCAATCCTGTACTGGACCTCAGTATCGAACCCAGGTCAGCTGCATAATATGCACGTGCCATATCAATTACGCCACGTTGCACAGAGGAGTAAGTGGGATCGAATCCTGGCCAAAATTATTTTCTGCTGCTAGTGCTGTTATTATGCCTTAATATGAACTAGATTTTGGAAAATAACTAGATTTTGGAACAATTTGGCATATATACACATACCAGTGCAAAAGACAATTTTCTATATCCTTTCGAATACTAATAATTGCGAAGAGATCTTTGTGAACACATTTGTTTTTCTAGTTGTATAAACAAATGATCAGTTAAAAAGGGGAGGGGAAGGAACGACTGGGTAGGTTTTCATAGGGATACATTTTTCCAAACATAGTATTTGGCCTTACAGAATTTCGGTGTACCTCAAATTAGTAAAAATTTCAATATTTTCAAATCGCTTGGAATTTGTGGATCGTACAAGTCCGAAAGAGTTTTTATGTTTTTTGGATTGCTGGGATCTTGTTTTGTAA
Organism: Topomyia yanbarensis; assembly: GCF_030247195.1. Classification (NCBI taxonomy): domain Eukaryota; kingdom Metazoa; phylum Arthropoda; class Insecta; order Diptera; family Culicidae; genus Topomyia; species Topomyia yanbarensis. Next base: position 117,499,079 of record NC_080671.1, read on the forward strand.
TTCTGCTTCAGAAACTTTACCGGATCTCGGCGTTTAATATAACTTTTTTTTATTCAAGTTTGGAATAAAATGTTTAAAAAACGTATTTTTGAAAGTTGGTGTAATGCACAGTAACACCACTATTTTCAGTAAATTTTTGGCTTAAGTTGTACAAATGGTTGTGTTCAACTACGTTTGTAATAATATTATTTAATACAGTCATCATCACTAGAAAGCGATATTGCTGGATATATAATATAAGACTCCGGTTTTCGAGAGCAATCTCCGGGCCTCCGGGTCTTACATCAATTTCTCTGGGTTTGGTGGAAAGAAGCATAATTTCATTTTTTTGGAATTAATTGATTATTTACCAAATATTTAAAAAGTCAGTGTTAACTATTCCTTTGATAGATTTGTTCTAATCCAACTGACTGGGTCAACATCAAACGAGTTCTTCCGGTGTTGTTGCTACTCCTGCAGCGACCTTTAACTGTTGGCTAGGGAGGTGAGCTTTGTTGCGTCCTCTGGTGATGAATAATCGACACCACATAGTGCTTCCCATGTGATGCCGTAGCTCTTGCCTCCTTTGCTCTCCTTTTCCTGTTAGTTATGGAGGAGAGCAATGCTCGTTCGACTTATCCTCCATAGCGAGAGTAGCTGGTGCTTCTGTGTTCTTGGCACTTAGTCGGGGAAGTCACATCTACAGATGAGTCTCCGCTTGAATCGGCAAATCTATTCTCATCCTTTTTTCAGAGTGTGCAAAGTAATAACCGACCACCTTTGTCTGAAGCATATTTGAATAGTCTGCCGTTGTTCGATTTGAATATGTTGCTATTCAATTTCTCGCCGCGTGATGTGGAGCTGAAGTTGCAGTCTATAGATGGTTCTAAGTGTGCTGGTCCGGATGGCTTACCGCCTATCTTCTTCAAGAGCTGTGCTGAAATGCTGGCTGTTCCTGCGAGTATAATTTTCAACAGGTCATTGTCCGAAGGAATTTTCCCGAGTGTCTGGAAGACAGCATCTATTACACCGATCCATAAGGCAGGTAGCATCCACGATGTTGAAAATTATCGAGCCATTTCAATTTTGAGCTGTTCACCGAAAATTTTTGAAAGCCTCGTTCACGATTTGCTGTACCCGAAGGTTCACCATATCATTTCCGAGTGGCAGCATGGATTTGTGAAAAAATGTTCGACGAGTACGAATCTTATGGCGTACGTTTCGTCACTTAGTAACGCGCTTGGAAAGTGTCAACAGGTTGATGCCGTTTATGTTGATTTTGCAAAAGCGTTCGATAGGGTGCCTCATTTGCTATTCGTGGCCAAATTTGAGCGAATGGGACTTCCTGAGTGGTTGACATGGTGGATAATGTCATACCTCACCGAGCGTAGTGCATTTGTGCGCATAGATGAAACGAGATCATCTCCGTTTGTGATAGAGTCGGGTGTGCCTCAGGGAAGTCATTTGAGCCCGCTACTGTTTATTTTATTCGTAAACGATTTATGTTCCGCTATACAGTCTCCTAAGTATATGTTTGCTGATGATCTGAAATTTTTCCGTGTAATTGCGTCGGCAGTCGATTGCTGTGCCATGCAAGCCGATATCGATGTGCTGCTAAATTGGTGTACTCATAACGGCATGGAAGTAAATGTGCAGAAGTGCAATGTGATATCGTGCTGTCGAAACAGGCACGACATTCGATTATAGAATGGCGGAAAGCAGTATCAACCGAGTTAATACGATAAAGGACCTAGGCATTCTCCTTGATAACAAACTAAATTTCGCGCAGCACATTGCAATGACTACAGCTAAGGCCTATGCCGTGCTGGGGTTCATTAAAAGAAACACGCAGCAATTCAGTGATATTTATTGCCTAAAAACGCTCTTTTAAGCACTCGTGCGTAGCATCCAGGAGTACGGCGTGCTTGTGTGTGCGCCTTATCATGCTGTGCAAATCAATCGCGTCGAACGAATTCAGCGTCACTTTGTTCGATACGCTCTGCGACTACTGCCATGGAATGATCCTGTTCGACTACCGCCGTATTAACAACGACGTTTACCGACGCTTGCAAGTCGGTGGATAATGCTGCAACGGCTCTTTGTGTTTCATCTTCTCGGAAACAATGTTGATAGCTTAGAGTTGCTGAGTCAGGTTCGCATCAACGTACCACCTAGACCTACCAGACGAACTGATTTTTTTCGGACTCCTATGTATCGTACACTTTTTGCTCAGAACAATCCTTTCAATGTATGCTGTCGAAATTTTAATAATGTAGCTAACCTGTATGATTTTAACATAACCAAGACTACTTTTAAACTTAGAATTAGTAATAATTAAGGAACTGTCTGTACGAATACTTCGAAGACCAGTACTAATAAATAAATAAATAAAAAGTGAACTGCCGCTCTACGCATAATTGTCCCATGTGCATAGGACATTCCATAGCACATGGGACAGTTATGCGTATAGCGGTAGTGAACTACTACACCAGATTAAACCGACAAAACCGTTCTCAAACGTGAACATTTACAGCTTTACTTTAACGTAGTAATAAAAAGCGATTCAAGTGCTCTAAAATATCGAGCAATCGCTTTGATTTCAATTTCTGCCTAGTTCCACTCAAAATCCACCACTCTCCAGGTCAGTGAAAATCTCCGGGTCAAAGTATCTCCAGAGGTGGCAACCCTAGACTCTCCCGTTAATGGGATTGAGAAAATTGCATGTCGCGGCCATTGCGGATCGATTTTCCACCGCACCTCGTCGCTGTTGTGCTATCTTATGACAAACGCCATTTTGGGGTAAACTGAGTAAGATATGCCATATTACTCGTCTAACGAATCTCTACAAGATAGCGTTTCCAGAATTTTGAAATTTTGCTTGGTTACTGAAAAATAGCAAGAAAAGTGATTAGAAATTGTGAATGTTTTGCTTCAAATCATTATATCTTGGGATTGACTCAAGTTATAATAAAGTTTTAGTTGCTTTTATGTGTAAAAATGTCGTAGAAACACAATGGTATAATAATTTTCAAAAGAAAAATACATTCATTGGGAGAAAAACGCAGTTTTAGTTTTAAACTGGAAATATTGCCTATTTGGCAACACTGTAACTAAAAATAACTATTTTTTCTAGATTCCCTGACTCATTTCCTTCGAAATGCATCTAACCGATTATTTATAGATCAAATGAAGCCAAGGATATGAATAAAAGTTCATAATTGGTGAATTTTTTCTATAGAAAATTTTCCATGCACGATTATGACACGTCATACAAATTTTTTTCATCAATGCACACCTATGCCACGTGTGAGTGCGACTTTTGTTTACATTTTTAGTGAAAACTCGCAACATAGTCAACCGATGTTCGTAATATTTGAGAGATTAGTACAGAATAGGTAGAAGCATCAATTGTCTTCTCTGAATTGTTTCAACCTTTTGTAAGTTTCATGATATTCCATCTCAAACTTTAAAAATCGTTTTTCTCGAAATGTGCAAAATGGCGCTTGTCATAAGATAGCACAACAGCGACGACCTGTATTCCCGGTATGCAGCGATCCGCATTAGACCTGTTGTCTAGTTTCAATAACAACCTGTACTGGCTCTGTGACGATTGTGCTCGCTGTTTCAACGAGTGGGTGCAGCAATCCGTTCCCGCTGCTCCCATTGTGGACACAAAAAAATTATGTGAGGCTGTAGATAATTTGAACACGGTCGTCTCAAATCTCTCGCGCCGTATTGAAAATCATTTTCTGACCATTTATGGTTCTGTAACTCAAAGGGTTGGCTGTTTGTCAAGCGACTTTCGGAGGATCTGCCCACTCCGAAACGACGTCGCGAGAATAATGCTAAAATTCGCGCCACTACAGCCGCAGTCTGTGGTACTAGAGCCATTCAGCGAGAAATCAGAACAGTTGCGGATGAGCGGGAGCAGTTTTGGGTCCATTTGAGCCGTCTTGACCCGAGCCATACAGTGGAGGAAATCGTTGCCATGATCCAAGAATGCCTTGGAATAAGCGATGCACCCAAAGCAATTTTGTTGGTCAAGAAGGACACCGATCTCACGAAACTCAACTTCGTTTCTTTCCGAGTTGAGCTTCCGAGCGAACTAAAGGACACTGCACTCAAAGCGTCTACTTGGCCGACTGGAGTACTCGTTCGGGAATTTAATTTCGACCAGCCAAAGCAGGATAGATTTCGCTAATGGGATACAGGGATGCACCGCAGCTTGTATTATGGAAGACTTCGATCCCCCCGCCACAGTCCAGCTACTGCAGCCAACGTTCAACAGTCGTCCCGGTCCTGTGTGCGGGAATGGAGAAAGGGTCGATAAGAGTTTTGATATCATTGTCTTCGTCGAAACATGGTTGAACGATGGCACGCTTTCCAGTCAGGTGTTCAGTACTGAATACGAGGTGTTTCGCTGTGACCGGAGCCCTAGCAACAGCCGAAAATCAACCGGAGGCGGCGTATTAGTAGCGGTTAAAACCAGCTTGAAGGCAAAAATCGTCGAGAACACTTCTTGGGATTGTTACTATGTTTTAATTGCCGCAAGGTTCTACTGTATCGATTTTGTTGGCTATTTTCGGCAAATTTGAGACTAAGAGAAACGAAAGCAATGAAATTGAAAGACGGATAGGTATTCTAGAGCGAATCAGTTATAAAGAACGGAAAACTAGAACTAGGCAGGCTCATATGGGCATGATCGAAAGGAAATGTGAAGAAATCTTTGCCTTCTGCAGAGTAGGATTTGGGCGTTGCACCCAAGTCTACCGCATGGTCTATGGTAGAACATAACTCATCATCATGTTTCACCGCCGACGCCGGCAAAAAATTCTTCACAAATCCTCGCCTAGAACGACCATGCGATCATTCTTCTCCCTTTCTGCTAGCATCAAGCCGTGACGTATGCATTCAATCGACACCAAGCTATCGGTGTCGCACCGATCCTATTGTTATTGAACTACTTATTGATTTTTTCGTTCCGCACACACGGATGGCTGATAGCAATTAATGACACAGCTCCGCTAGCAGAAATCGAATTTTTATCTACTTTTTTACCAACTACTTTATATGTTACTATGTTTTAATTGCCGCAAGGAGAAAGAGAGAAGAATGATCGCATGGTCGTTCTAGGCGAGGATTTGTGAAGAATTTTTTGCCGGCGTCGGCGGTAAAACATGATGATGAGTTATGTTCTACCATAGACCATGCGGTAGACTTGGGTGCAACGCCCAACTCCTACTCTGCAGAAGGCAAAGAATTCTTCACATTTCCTTTCGATCATGCCCATATGAGCCTGCCTAGTTCTAGGTTTCCGTTCTAAGTTTATAACTGATTCGCTCTAGAATACCTATCCGTCTTTCAATTTCATCGCTTTCGTTTCTCTTAGTGTCAAATTTGCCGAAAATAGCCAACAAAATCGATACAGCACTTCTTGGGATTGTCTAGAGCAGGTTTGGACGATTATCGAGCTTGGCGACCGTAAGTTGAACTTGTGTGCGTTGTATGTTCCATCCGACCGCGCTCGTGATACCGAATACGTTGAAGCACACTGCAGCTCACGTTTTACTATCCTCGAAGATGCTAACGCTGTTGATGAGATCATGGTACTAGGAGATTTTAATCTTCCTAGCATTTCATGGAAATCTTCCCGTAATGGATTTCTTTATCCGGATTTGGACCATTCCGTTCTCCACCCATGTGCAGTGAGGCTACTTGACACCTATAGCTCAGCCACGTTACTACAAAGCAATCCTATTGCCAATGAGAATAGCCGCCATCTCAATCTTAGTTTTGTCAGCGATCAGGTTTCCGCCACATCAATAGTGACGGCTCCCCCGCTCCTAGTAAAACCAGTGGCACATCATCCTCCACTGATCGCCACGATTGATAGCTCTGTGGTGCATGACTTCGATATATTACCGCTTTCTGTCTCCTACAATTTCCGTAAAGCTGATCATCGCAGTATCGCAGACCTTCTTTCCACCATCGATTGGGAAAATATTCTGGACCCCGAAGATGTCGAAACTGCAGTTCAAACCTTTTCAAACGTTCTGGTGTACGCTATTGATAGGCATGTTCCAAAGAAAGTTCACCATCGACAAACCGGCCCTCCATGGCAAACGAATACACTGCGACGGCTGAAGTCTATAAAGAGAGCTACCCTGCGGAGGTTTACCAAGTATCGCTCAATATCACTCAGAGACTATTTCGTCAGACTCAACCATGCGTACAAACGAGCCAGTCAACACTGTTTCTATCGATATCAGCAAAATATTCAGCGTAATCTCAAATCGCATCCTAAACGATTCTGGAAATATGTGAACGAGCAGCGCAAGGAATCAGGTCTGTCGTCGTCTATGACTTTAAATGGGAACACAGCTACCACATCTTGAGACATATGTGCACTTTTTTCGGAAAAATTCGCGAATGTATTCACAGATGAGGCACTAACTATTGAGCAAATCGAACTCGCTGCTAGCAGAGCTCCACTTGTGGGTCACACTCTGGGTGCTATCGATTTTAATGCAACGATGATTACCAGTGCTTCCTGTCGATTTAAGTCATCTTTCAATCCGAGACCCGACGGGCTCCCCTCCGCGATATTGAAAAGGCACATCAAAGTTTTGGTTGCTCCGCTTCTTCAGATCTTTAGAGCATCTATTACTAGAGGTATTTTTACATCTTGCTGGAAATCAGCGAACATGTTCCTAGTTCATAAAAAGGGCAATAAACGAGACGTCAATAATTACCATGGAATAACTTCATTGAGTGCTGTCTCGAAGTTGTTCGAGCTGGTGATTATGGAACCTCTTCAGGCTCACTGTATGCAGCACCTAAGTGACGATCAACATGGCTTCATGTCCGGGCGGTGAACTGCATCTAACCTGTTATGCTTAACATCCTACATAACAGAGAGTATGGAACGTCGCGCTCAAACTGATGTCGTTTACACCGACTTATCTGCCGCTTTTGATAAGCTAAACCACGATATCACAATAGCAAAAATGGAGAGATTTGGAATAAATGGTAGTGTTTTGCAGTGGTTTCGATCTTACCTCACAGACCGAGATATAGCGATTGTCATAGTTGTATCGCCAAGACTGCACAAACAAATTCACGCTGCGCTGCCATCACCGGGACGCCTGTTATGCCGCACTACGGAAGCCCCAGAGCGCTCCGACGCAGTCGTGCTACCAACCAGCGACCAGTTTAGTCGTCCCGGCCCTGCGTTCTGAGGTCGTGAGGGGGTCTTCCCAACTCCCTTCTCAGGCGAGTATTTTGCTTTAAATGACGATCCGCTTCCTGATAACCTTCTGGTTTCCAGCTTGCCATCGGGTACATCACGTCCTTGCAATTTGTCGGGAAGCGTTGCACATTAGGGTGGGGCAAAATGATCGTTTTTTCAGCACAGCACTTTTTTGGTTCCTTTTGGGGTCCCAAACAACTGTGCAAAATTTTGGGTCGATTGGTGTTGACCCGGCGTAGCGCATTGCGTTTGAAATTTGTATGGAGATTAGTATGGGAAAACCTACATTTTTGCATTTTTAATTCTACAGACTACAATTCTTCCTGTAGTATGCCAACAAATAGATAGAAGTGTAGTCCAGGATATGCTGAACAACTTTTCCGAAGGATGTATGGTGTTAGAATGTCTCTAAACCGAGTTATAGCTGTTCCTTATTTCATACTATGTTGCGTTTCGGCTTCGCCTCTTCAGAAACCGACACTAACGTATTGTCGGAATAGATTAGCGCCGGCTTGACGCAAATCCCTTAAAACTAAAACACACTATGTGTTTCAATCAAACGACTGATCAAACGTGATGTCCCGTTCGAGCAGAAGTTCTGTTTATGCCGATGAGACACAAGTGAAGCCGAAACTTGTCTTGGCTTAGCAGGCCTATGCGAAAGCACTATGCTATATTTCACCCTAAGGAGGAAAATTTGGTAAAAACCAAAATTTCTCACTAGGGTGAAAATTTGTTGGTAAAAACCAGTCTTTGTACAGGAGGGCACAAATCCTTATTTCATACTATGTTGCGTTTCGCCTTCGCCATCACGTTTGATCAGTCGTTTGATTGAAACACATAGTGTGTTTTAGTTTTAAGGGATTTGCGTCAAGCCGGCGCTAATCTATTCCGACAATACGTTAGTGTCGGTTTCTGAAGAGGCGAAGCCGAAACGCAACATAGTATGAAATAAGGATTTGTGCCCTCCTGTACAAAGACTGGTTTTTACCAACAAATTTTCACCCTAGTGAGATATTTTGGTTTTTACCAAATTTTCCTCCTTAGGGTGAAATATAGCATAATCCCGCTTTAGAAATATCCATTTCCACCATTAGTTCACCACTATATGAAGAAGCTTTAGCTGTGAATCATTGTAATTTTCGCAAAACTAATCTAGTAGCTCTACGCCGCTCACTGACTGGAGTGTACTACTTGATCAAGAGGATGTAGATGTTGCAGTTGATCTCTATAATCGGTTACTCCTTGACTGTGTTGAAAAATCTGTTCCAAATGATCAACCTCCAAGGAAGCCTCCCTGGTCGAACGCAATGCTTCGGAATCTGAAACGCATCCGTGCCAAAGCTCTACGTGCGTACACAAATCGACGATGCCCTATTCTCAAGCGCTTTTTCGCAATAGCCAGTAATGAGTACCGCTGTTATAATAAATTGCTGTACAAAGGATATGTGAACCGCATCCAACGACGGCGACAAAGTGTTCCCTATTTGCCAGTTATTTCTCGAGTGTCTTCACTACTGATGCGCCAACTGCCATCGAGCTCGAAAATGCGTCCTGTGATGTTTCCGTTGGTGCGGTGGATGTGGATGTATTCACCATTTCAGAACAATCGGTTCTCTCTGCAATACAAAAAACGAAATCGTCGTATGCTCCAGGACTAAGTGCAATGCCTTCAGCTGTTCTGAAAAAATGTTCGGATATTTTAGCGATTCCACTGACGCACCTTTTCAATGTGTCATTTCAGCAGCAAAAATTCCCCGATGATTGGAAGTGTTCAGTCATGTTTCCGGTACACAAGAAAGGTGACAAAGGCAACATCGAGAACTACCGGGGAATCACTTCGCTGAGAGTCGAGTCAAAAATTTTCGAATCACTTGTCAACGAGGTGCTGTTCTCTGCTAGTAAACATTACATAAGCACTTGTCAGCACGGATTATTTCCCGGTCGATCGGTGGAAACGAACCTGGTCTCCTTCACATCCTTTTGTACGGAACAAATGTCCAAACAACTGCAGGTGGACACGATCTACACAGATCTTAAGGCTGCTTTCGACACTGTTAACCATGAGATACTGCTAACGAAGCTTGATAAACTTAGATGCACTGCCCGATTCTGCCGTTGGCTTCGATCATACCTTGTTCACCATAAAGTCGTTGTTCAAATTGGTGACAATGAATCTGAGTCCTTTTCCAATCATTCTGGAGTTCCTCAAGGTAGCACACTTGGTCCGCTACTGTTTTCACTGTTCGTGAATGATGTGGCTTTCGTCTTAATGCGTGGAGGGAAACTGTTCTTCGCCGATGACTTGAAAATCTTTCTAATTATAAGGAAAGAAGCCGATTGCCGTGAGCTACAGTATCTCGTTGATACCTTATATAGTTGGTGTGAAAGAAACATGATGGTTCTTAGTGTTGCTAAATGCTTTGTTATCAGCTTTCATCGAACGAAGAACATGGTTACTTTCAACTACAACATCGCTGGAACTCAGCTGCAACGCGTTGATCATGTAAAAGATTTGGGCGTCATCCTTGATGAAAGGCTAACGTACACCCATCACTTCTCAGCGAATATTGACAAAGCTAATCGACTACTAGGTTTTATGTTCAAAATATCCAACGAATTCCGGGACCCTTTGTGCTTCAAAGCGTTGTATTGTTTGCTGGTGCGCTCACAGTTGGAATTCGCAAACGTCGTCTGGTGCCCCTACCATGCAACTTGGAGCCAAAGAATTGAAGCCGTCCAGCGCAGATTCATAAGATATGCGTTTCGTCAATTGCCTTGGAATGGTCCGCTGAACTTGCCGCCATACGAAGACCGTTGTCGATTACTGGGACTGCACACTTTAGAAGATCGTAGACACGCGTCGCAAGCTACCTTCGTATCTAAGCTTCTTCTCGCCGAATACGATGTTCCCGATCTCCTATTACAAATTAACCTCTACGCACCAACCCGTGTCATTCGTCCTCAAACACTGCTGCAGACTGAAATGCGTAACACTAACTATGGTGCCAACAGTCCGATACTAGCAATGATCCGTCGCTTCAACGATTTTACTGACAACTTCGACTTCGTCATTAGTTCTGCACAGTTTAGAAATCGTTTGTTATCACTTTAGGTTAATTATTTGTAATTTAGTTCATTAAGACTCATTGTCAGATGGACGTAAATTGTTAAATATAAATATAAATAAGTAAATAAGAGATTGCCAGGGCCCAGTATTCACTTCTCCGTCAGGAATACCTCAAGGAAGCCTCTCGGGACCGTTGATGTTTCTGATATACTTCAATGATGTACATCTAATTCTGAAGACTCCACGATTGTCCTTTGCGGATGATCTCAAGATTTTTCGCATAAATCGTACAATTGAAGATTGCAGATTTCTCCAACAGCAACTTCAAGCCTTTACTGACTGGTGTACCATGCATGTAAACCCGATGAAGTGCTCGGTAATATCATTTTCACGGAAAAAGGATTCGATCTATTTTAAGTACCGTCTTCTAAAAACAGAAATCGAACGTCAGTCACGTGAAGGACCTGGGAATGATTCTGGATTCTCAACTTACGTTCAAACAACACGTCTGCTATGCAGTCGGTAAAGCGTCTCGAGCGCTAGGATGCATCTTCAGGATAGCCAAAAATTTTACAGACGTTTATTGCCTCAAATCGCTGTACTGCGCTTTATCCCGATCAATCCTAGAATATAGCCCTGAAGTGCGTACAGCGTCGCCTTTTACGTTTCGCGCTCCGTAGATTGCCGTGGAGAGATCCTGTCCGATTACCTAGCTATGAAAATCGGTGTCAGCTGATTCAGCTGGAACCCCTTTACGTTCGAAGGAATACAGCAAGAGCTTTGTTCATCGCCGACACTTTACAAGGTCATATAGATGCCCCAGCTATATTAGAACAAATCAATATAAACGTCGCACCACGAACCGTAATGTAACAACATTATGCTTCGATTACCGTTCAGACGCACTAATGATAGGGTGGGTGCTCCTATAGTTGAGGTGTACCTATAGTTGCAGTAGTGGGTTATACGCCAAATTAAGGTACCAACCATCAACAAATATTTTTTTTTATCGATTATCCTTGAAATTTGCTCAAATAACTATTGAAAAAATTGATTTTCTATGGATTTTGAGCTCCCTTGCACCTATAGTTGATCTAATGTACCTATAGTTGCAAGTCCCATAAGAAATCAATGGGATTTACAACAATAGGAACCGAAATGAGCGATTGCACCACTATTGGTACATGTGTTCCTATAGTGGTACAAGCGGTTTTGAATACATAAATTGGTTATTAAACCATCTTTATATTCTTCCTATGAAGTAGAAACTGAAAGCTTTTGTTTAATGTATTAACATGGCCCATAGGTCTATTCATCGATTTTTTAGCAAAAGTTTTCCTTAAGTATGCGTCTATTATGCATGGAGCCATCACTGGTCTACAAAGGATTTTCAACCAGCTTGCTTCAGCTTTCTATTTCAACGTGTCTAAACAAACTCTGCGTCAGCGATTTTCTAGACATTTTAATCGATGTTTTAACTACATTTGACTTTTTACCGTTTTTGTGAATTATTGTATGATCACTATTTGTGTACATGACTTGAATGTTAGTAATAAGTTTATTATTAAGACCAACACCATTGGGGCTTTGGTATACCTGTTGGTGTATAAGAATAATAAAGAAGAAACCCTCAAACAGAACGATGGAATCGGTTTGGGCCAACATTTTCCCCTCCCCCCGGTGACTAATTAATAGATGCTTGGTGATCTAGGAATAGAACAATAGAACTGTTGTTATGATCCCATTTTACTAATACCTATTTCATGCTTTTTCACGAGCCGTAAGCGCTAGAAAACTGCACAGGTCATCGTGCTTCTGGACTTCATCTGAATATAGACAGTCCGTTTTGAGTAAATGGAATGGAATTTTGCTTTCACTCCTTTCCAATCAACCTTTCAATAGCTATTAGCTTCCATTCATTTGCGTAATCGGATTAAGATCCGCTAGGAAAAAAACCCTTGGTCGTCTTTACTCTTGGTTCCTGCTCATCGTCGGTGTGCTGGATTGAATTTTGCACCAAGCTTCCTAGTTATCTCCGTGAATGCCATATGACTTCAAACGGAAAACATCGGAACATACAAAAGAAATACAATTTCACCGTGCAGAGGGATATATCAGACACTACTGACGTATATACAAAGAAAAATGTAACACAAGTGAATCAAGCAAACTGAATTTCACATAGTCGTAGACTTCGTCCGTATAATCGCAGTTCCAGTAGAATAGAAACCCACCCTCCCGGAATCGGTATCGGTACGAATCTTCTTTTCTTTGTCCCGAATTGCATTCAGACCGCGCTGTGCTTCCCGATTCAAACCACGATCGCCCCATCTTTCGAATCTATCGCGGGGGATTCTTTTGCATGTGAATGGATCCGGGTGCATGGGAAACCCGCGGTTTCATTCAAGCAGAAAATTGCATACGAACTGTCGGGTGGGTGATTCCGTTTACCACGTATAGGAAGAAACTAAGCCAGACTGTCTGTGGAGTATAGCGAGCAGGCTATCGAATTTTCGCCATAAATTACCATCCTTCGGGGTGCTGAAATGTAGCGACTTTCCAATATTTATAAACTGCCCCTTAACTGCATAACTCCGCTAACGTTTGACTGTTACGAGCCTAGAACGAATCGACGATCGAACCCTGAACTTTTGCTCGCTAGATTGGGAAAAAAATTCACCGGCAACCGAATCCGTTTAGCTGGATTTTCTTCCGCCAAAGTGCAGCAAATAATAAAATATTTAAAATTTGCAACTTGCTTGCCACATGGTGACTGTAGCGTACAGCGTACAGGATGGTGGAAAAGTTTCGCGGTTCTTTTTCGACGCTGTCTACGCTGTCTGCGTATTCGTGGTGATTGGAAAAATTGTGGCTCCGACGTGATTTCGCCGTGTGGCACCAAGATACATGTTCTTCGAAACCGACAACAAGGACACAGTCAAACTTAGTCATGCTGACAGAATGCTTCACACATCACGGCGACGGGAATGTCATAAATAGATTTATCGAGTTTATCGTAAAGATTTTTATCGGCTTGATAAAAGTGTCATATAAGGCGATATAATCAATGTCAGGCGGACACAAAGTTCGACTTGGATTGAATTTCGACTAAAAATGACAGGCTTAGTGTTGTTTCATTTTTTTCTTTGCTTTGGGGGTTTCCAGTAGCCATGACGACATGACGTGACTCATTTTGTACTTTGGATCGTTCGCATGTTTACGACAAAATCGATAAGGATATAATAATCAGTCGTTGATGACGGTTCATGGGAACCGGGCAAACTATTAAGACTTGATCAAGGAAAGCGATTTTATGACGTTAATCGTGATTTGACTAAGCAAGAAATTATCAGCGAAAAAGTTTAATTATAATGGCACATATGCAGAAGGTTGCGATATATGACTGATAAAGCGTACTGGCCACCGTTCTTTATTAATCTGAATTTTGCCGAAGATGGTTAGCAGCTCTTTCTGTTCATTACTCCCGAAAAAAGTTGGTCTTTTTGCAATCACATCTTGTGTATTCTGAACTTTTTTTGTATGGACCAACTCAAATTAAATTGTGCTACCGTCAGGCTTGTTATTTGCTCACACAATGAGCCACAAACAGCGAAATACACCGATTAAAAATAGAGCAGCATAAAAGCACTGCGATGTGCAGAACGACCGCACAAAGAGAAACTTGAAAACGAAAAATAGTAAGATCTGTGCACCAAGAGCTGCACAATTTCGTTCAAAGAGTCACCTTGAAGAATCACTTTTTTGTGCCTCCCCTCACTGGAAAGCAGGCAAAAAGGCGAATCAAACTACAATTCAGATAAAGTTTGATCGGAAGAACGTTTTAAAAATGTTTTTTGGTTGCCTTCTCTACTTACGTGCGCGTGGGACCAAGATACACACTAAAGAGCCTCTTTATTTCTACTCTTTGTGGCGTGCAGCCATGGAGTAGACTACACGTGTGGGAGCAACACGCATCGGAGTGAAGAGGTTTATTGTGAAAGAGTAGAGCGGTGGTTCGCATGAAAAGTGCAAAGAGCGTTTGTTATTCTTCTATTTAATTGCTCTGAGGTGCATAACATTCCTGGCTACCGTAAAAACTCGAAAGAACTACTGATAAATTTGTTAAAATACCATGAAAGATTTTGAGCAACTGCAATAGACGTACACGTCACATGACACAAATACTGCATGGGATTGTTTTCAACCAAGAAACTTCATTAGTGTTCGTGAGACAGGGTGTAGGCGTAGCGTAGTTGGTAAATCGATTGCCTTATACGCAGCGCACCTAGGTTCGAGCCCCGACCTCGCACATAGAGTTAAAAAAAGATTTTTCTAACCCGAAGAGGCGAATGACCTTAAACCTCTATAATCGAAATAAAAAACCGACCGACAAGAGCTCAATAGCAAATTAGATAGAGGTCCATCCACAGGCCATTTACCTCACACACATAACTCATTTCTCTTAGCTCTCCGCGGTACTAACAGTCTCTACAAAAGTCTAGTAATTTTCCTGTGGATTCTTTGGTCGTATTATTACAGAGAAAGGGAAACCGCAGTGCGTCTGTTTCTAGGTACGGCTTGTCGTGGGTGTTTTCATGTTATGAACGGTTCAAAATTGCGTTTGGCTTAGAACGGGCATATGAAGGAGAAATGAAGCGTCCCGCTAGTTATACCCCAAGTTGCAGTTTTATCGCAAGTTATGCAAGCAAAGATACTGGATAGAACAACCGGCAAAAAAAATTGCAAAATTTTATGAAAAGTCGATAGCTCGACGAATGAGTCGAAATTCAGTGCTCTAGAAAAGAAGTAAATGCAGTGAGGTAGCATGCCCACCAGCCGGGTAGTACAATAGCCAAAGAACGTGTGTAGAACTATTGGTTCTAAATCGAGTGCCAACTAATGACATGCGTGATAAATTAGGGTAGGAGCCGAATGCTTGCAGTGGCAGAACAGGCAATAATATGGCGACTTAGAAAATACAGTCATCGTTAAGTTTGGACATACTTGTTATTTTTGACCTGCAATAAATCTCCAAAATTCTTGTGCAAATACTGACTTGGACTGTCTCATCGAATCAAACATTTATCATACATTACGTTGTAACGTGGACGGTGGGAGCCCCAAGGCTGTCGCCAGCGGCGTCTTCCAGTGATGTACTAGTCTCTCCCACCCTCAACAACTCTCTGTTGTAGCAAAACGATTGCGTAGGTTAAGGTGTTCATTATATCACATCATCATATCATTTCAACTAAACCTACTACTATCGGGGTTGGAGGAAGTGTTTCATCGCCGTCATCTCCTTATACCTTTCGTCCGCAGTTTGCGAATCACCTTTCAGCTTATGATGATGATAATGATCGACAAAAGAGTCCGTTCCAGCATCGACGGTTGCTGCTGCGCTTGCTTCCCAACCGGACAAAAATTTCGACCAGTTTCTCTCTGTGTATTATCAGAACGTGAGGGGTATGAGAACGAAAACGCAAGCCTTTTCGCTGGCACTCTCCTCCAGCGATTATGACGTCAATGTTCTGACCAAGACATGGCTGCGCAATGATGAATCCATTCCGAACTTTCGCTTGACTACGTAATATACCGTTGTGAGCGCAACCCAGCATCTAGCCATCTGCGCTATGGTGGTGGCGTTCTCATAGCGTTGGAGAACTATCCCGCTGAGCTTAAGCGGAGTTGAAAATTTGGAGCAAATCGCAGTATTACCTTTCGGCATCAGTCTGTCTTTATTTGCTGTGTATACCTGAGGCCAAATAGCGACTCACAGTTGTACAAAGCGCACGCCATTTCCGTTCATAATATTTTGGACAAAGCCAGTAGCTCCGACAGTGTTCCCATCATCGGTGATTACAATCTTCCTCGTCTTCAGTGGTCTCTTGACCGTGGTTTGAAATGCTATTTGCCTCTCAATGCATCGTCAGAACAAGAAGAAGTTGTCACGGAATCTACGGTTGCAGCCGGTCTGTACCAGATCTGCTCACTTGCGAACATTAACAGAAGGATACTCGATCTTGCGTTCATAAACAACATGAATGTAGGTAGTTCAGTTGCTCGAACCTTCGAGCGCTTTATTGACCCCAAACCCTTTGTGCTGCGGTTGGATGTACGCATTAATATAGAAGATTATTTTTTTTCCAATCGATTCACGACCTTAACTTTTATTTAAATCGTTGCAACCTACACGAAATCTCCGCATTGATTTCTGCTGTCGACTGGAGTGACTTAATGTGCTGCAATGAGTTTGGGACCAATCCAAAAAACTATTTTGAGGCCTTAGAAGTCATTTTAGAGCCAGCATTTCTTTGTAGGATATGTTCACAATATTATTCTACAACTTATTAAATAGAATATTTTTTGGTTTGACTAAAGTAGAGTATCCGAGAAAAAAATTCAAAATAAAATTTTAGAGGGGCGATGTCGACAAAGTTGAGGAATATTATGTTTTGAATATATTCTTCTAAGATACCACAGACATCATACGTCATTTTTGAGGCAAAATTGTTGTTTTTTGTAAATATGACCAACAAATCAGTTTTTCGAATTTTCCATGCTAAAAACCATAATTGATTAATTTAATATGTTATACAAACTAGCAGGTATCACTAAAATAAACCAGTTCTAAAACCAGTTATAATATAGAAATTTGATCTATTTTCATCAAAGATTTCTGTTTTTAGGTGCACTTTTGTGCAGCCAAACTTTGGCTATTCCGATACTCTATTATTTCTAGAATAAATTTAATATTACATAGAAACAGGATATGGTTGGACGCATTATTTAGGTGACTATTCATGTACGACGGTTTATATCATAAACTGTGTTTATATTATTTTTAATTTATACACATTAGGCCATTGCAAATCTTTTTTAAAAATTATGTCACCCCCCCCCCCTTCAAAATCGCTGAAAAAAATCAGGGGGCAAATAATTTTTTTTAAATAACCGAAATTCAAAAAATTGTCACGTTTTATAGAGCAACAATAGCTTCCATAGAGTTTTGCTTTTCGTAACTGAAAACTATTATTGTAGTTTTAGAAATTACCATCCCATGATAATTTTTATTTTGACCATTCTCGGGTAAATGTGAATTTTACATGAGATTATCGATCCAGTCCAACATCAAATGAAACGTTTACTGATCGCGCAAGGAAGGACCCATCTGTGTATTATCAAACGAAAATCTCATGGAAAGGGTAATACAGACCGACTTCTGAATCGATTCCATTTTAAACGCAACAGTCGATAGAGACATAATCGATCGTTGCATTCGAAAATAATTTCGATAAGGAAACAATCTGAATTCAAATCAGACTCCTGGCGATTTATATGTGGTTCAATATTCAATATACATGAGCTTTACCGAAAAGTTTTTGACAATTAAAGATTTCATATGGGATCGTAGTGTTCTTACCGTATTTCCGCAGCCATATGTGCGATTCTTATGAACTTGATCAGATCAAAATCTGCTACCAAACCTTCCATTTAAGGCTAAGCTTGTGAAAATCGAATTAGTCGTTTTCCAAGAAGCCGAAGAGACATTAATTCTGAAATATTCCAAGAACCAGAAACATGCGAAATTTTCGAGATAGACGCTGGAATCAAAAGAACTTTGTCTGGCCATCAGCGATCAAGAATACTCTAGCAAAGCTAAATATAGATCTTACAAATAATGGTATCATCGGCACTTACCGCAGGGGGAACCGGCAATCCATTATCGATGTAGCCTTGGAGTAACCGGAAAGATGGACTGAAAAGTGTGCGAGGATATATCCACAGCGACCACCAAACGATCTGGTACAGCATTGATAACAGGACTATGAACTACAGATGAATATGAATATGTGGGAAATATATAAACGAGTGAAGATGGAAAACAGCGATTTTTCACAGGAACGTGTCCGTCGAAGAACTTGAATTTGAGGGTATCCTCTTCAACCTAAATGCGAACGAGTTCACGGCACTACTAACAAGGGCGTGTAATGCGACCATACCAAGGGATGGGAAACCGAGAAACGGTCGCCGGGTGCAATACGACGATTATCGATCTACGTATAAGTTGCCTCCGAGCTTGGAGAAGAAGTCGGAGATCACTTCGGTTTCTCATCTCGCTCAGTTCAGAAGCTAGAAATCGCTCCGCTGCAATAGCAGGGCAAATAATCAAATTTACCCGCGCGACGCTTGGTCTATTTGCAAAGGCAAAAATTGAGAACAAACAATGAGTGACAATGCAAAGCAAAAGTATATCACGATGCGGGCAAACTGTGTTGCTGTTGATTACACGAAATATCCGGTAATACCATCAATTCATGAAGGGGAGCAAATGTTGAAGGTGAACTTGAAGTTCAACGTAGTTTGCGGTACTTTATGCAGTGCAATTCCACCATTTACGGTACTGAATATGTTAAAAAACATTAGTCAAGCAGAATCATTCGCTTCCCAGAACAACATGAAACACGTCATCGAATGTAATGACATTTTATACAGTATCCCAACGTATATAGATGTTGACAGTATTGAAATAAAGATACATGATAAAGATAAATAAAGACCTGGCACCACGTAGTAGTTCCTTCGCTATCAAACAAATCCTGTCAAAATACGGAGAGGTGAATAGTGTTAAGGAAGATACTTGGAGGAACTTCTTCCCAAGACTCCACAACGGCGTTCGTGTGGTTAGAATGCGTTTGACAAAACCTATTCCCTCTTACTTGACTTTCACATGCAAATCACCTCATGGTGTTGAATATTCTCAACGAATACTAGTCACGCACCCAGGACAGATTCCTACTTGTCAATATTGTGATCATCCGCTACACCACGGGAAACCTTGCGCAGAGAATGCTAAAGAAATTCCACCTGATACGACCAAAGCCGGTATACAATCATCGTATGTTAAACCACAACCAGTTGGTAAACCAACGACTGCAGACCGGGCATTCACAAGCACCAGCTGAACAACGATCGGCCCCAATACCACTAAACCAACTGCCATTACCAACATCGAAGTAACAACGATTACAGCAAATGTTTCCAAACCAACAACCAACACCACCAATAAGGAATCTAATACCGATGAAGAAGGATTTACAATAGCGACCCGTAAGCACAAACAACAAATAAGAACATCCGACGATGAGCAAGATGAATGCAGTACCGATGATGACATGGACGTAAACGAAAACGCGAGAGAAGACAGACCAAATGACCCCCAAGGTACGCTCCACGGCTCGGTTGTGCTAACGCATTGAGCCGTGTCAAATATATTTAAAATTAAAACAGAAGTCAGAATGCTCAAGGGAAGCGAGCTGCAAGAACCGATCTCAATAAAGCAGTCAAG
Organism: Topomyia yanbarensis; assembly: GCF_030247195.1. Taxonomy (NCBI): domain Eukaryota; kingdom Metazoa; phylum Arthropoda; class Insecta; order Diptera; family Culicidae; genus Topomyia; species Topomyia yanbarensis. The sequence goes on from NC_080671.1 coordinate 117,518,723, forward strand.
CTGTACAAGAAAGCCTTGCCACAAAGCCAACGCGAATTTCCTTAGGAGAGACCTACAAAGTTGGCATAACCAAGATAAAAGGCTCAGCTGCACCACCTGAAAGGTGCCCGGAAAAAATGGAGGTCACCATCGAAAGGTTTTCCCCACAACATGAATCTATTTTCGCCGTACAGTGAGGAGGATGATCACAAAGATGAAGATCGATTTATCAACAAACAGCTTATCGAGATGGCGAAAGCCATAAAAGTGAAGTGATACATGAGAGCCCGGATATGTTCAAAACGATCCGATAATTGGAAGCGACAAAAGCTGATGTTGCTTCCGATGCCGGGACAACATGGAGATCTTTCAGCGTAGTCAATATATCCCTTGGTAATGTTAGAGAGAAGGAGTAATCCTGGACAAACTAACGAAGTACGCGGACCGTGAGAACGGCATCTCATGTAATTCGGCTTTCTTATAGGCAGGTCTATAGTGAAATCCATCCAAACGGTTGTGGGAGCTTTGGAGACAGCAGAGATAACGATATCGTTTTTGCGTGGTGGTTCCCTTAGACGTGAAGAATGCTTCAATAGTACTAGCTGGGAAGCAATCGCCCATTCGCTGTACAGCATGAGTAACTCTGCAGGATATTATAGAGCTACTTTCAGTACCGAACACTGATCTACGAGACAGACAAAGGAGAATCACAACTACAACTGACGTTCCTCGACTCGACGCTGTGGAACGCAGTGTACGATGGAGTATTGAAGCTGAACCTTCCCAGAGTTATAACGATTTTCGACTTCACGGATGGTGTGGTGTTCCAAGTAATCGGACAATCGCTAGAAGAGGAGACACTCGACACGGAGACGATTGCCCATCATAAAACAGAGTTGGTGATGACTAGCAGCCGAAAGACAGTGCGGTCGGAAAATATATCATCGATTTGAACTTTTAAAGTTACGATGATTTTGTTAAGGGGAAGGCTGTGAGAGCAACCACAGCTTTGCTTGAGGCGCCAGTGTACTGGGCACCACGAACCAGCTGGAATCGCCGGACCGAAGCATGTGAGCAGACTAGTTTCACCGTCAGGGACAAGATCGAGTAGGTCGAGTGAAGCACCAGCGGTGAGTCGTCGAGTTTTCAACGAACCGGAAGCAGCGAACCAGAAGGTACGCTCCATTCGGTATCGCCGAACCGTCCTCGCCAAGTACTGGTTGGCCCTTTCAGTAGGATTTATGGACTATGCGAGAAGATTGCGACAAAACTGGGAGCTAAATGACTCACGCAACAGGCATCGGTATCGGGAGAACTTCCGACGAGGAATTGAGATGGCTCGCGAAAACAGGAACTAAATGGTTCACAGAAACGGGAGCCAAATGGCTAACAGAAGTTCACCACTGCGATTAGCCGGATATGTGTTCTGAGCTAAACCGCTCTAATGTATCATTTTGTCTTAAGACTGAATCAGCCTCCCCACGACATAACACTTCGATGCAGTCTCGTGGAACAAAAGGAAGGAAGAGAAGTAAGGACTATTAGTAGCGGTTACGCACAAAAGTGAATCCCACCTAGAAGCTATTTAACCATACTATAAAACATACAGACATTTTCAGCTATCGACAAACTGAATCTAGTGGTATATGACACTCGACACTCCGGGTGTAGCTTAAAAAGTCGAATTTCAGAGTGATTGCACAGTCTTCCTTATATGAAAAAGGCAAAAAATGAACTGATGATTTCTATACATTTCATAAATCCGTACGACTATCAAATGAATTTATCTGATGTGGCTACCTACTGCGCAACAAGATGGAGAAAAATGCAAAGATTTCGAAGATGTACACGCAACCGAGCCGAATTACTATCATGTACCAAACAAACAAATCTACAAGTTCATAAGTGAAATATTGCAATCCTGTTCCTGTACATTGTTATCAAGCAGGTTCACCTTTGACCGATTTTCATGCCTTGTGTGTACAGTCGGTCCATGTGCCGCCACAACGGAACGAAAACTATTCAAGCAACCAAAAGTTAATACCTTAAAGTACTCTTAAATGTTTACATTAAGTTCTTAGAGAACTTTCAAGCTTTTATTGGGAATTTAAAAATTGCACTGTTGGGAAAATTATTTAAAACGAAAACTATAGCATCCCTTTCCTATGTGAACTTTTGATTGATTCAGTAATGTTTGCTTGAATTTTTCTAGTAAAACAAAAAGCTCAACCCCGCTGTACGAAATCACCCTGCGGAAACGTCCACGAGAAAAATCGAAAGAAAATGCAAAAAGAAAAAAAAAATGTGTTTATTAAAATAAATATTTATTTTTTGTTTGCCCCCCCCCCCCCCTTTTGTACTTGGACATAATTTTTAAAAAAGATTTGTAATGGCCTTATTAGCTATTAGCAAAATCTTATATTTTACACGCACCCTCAAGCATGTAGAACATATTGAGTTGATCAATTACGGTTTCAACATGGAAAAGTTAAGAAAAATAAAAATTTTGGAATTTAGGGACCACTTCAACGAAAAATACCCTGAAAGATACAAGTCTAGGAACACTGCTGGTTGCTTTGATGTTCGATTTCTCGTAGCAAACAAAATTCTAGCGTTTATTTGAGAAGGTCCTCTTATGTGTTAATCTACAGCTAATATCTATTACATACACAATTATTAGAGATTTAGTTAATATTTTGATAAATTGTTAGCATCTTCCATCATACGAATATATAAAAATATTAACTGTCTGTGGGTTGCATACAGTGTAGTGTGTTGTAGTGAAGATATATTTGATCTTTAGAATGAATAAGATAATACTCATGCAATAGACAATAAAGTTTCAGCTCGTTTTTATAATATGCGTTGAAAATTAGTTATATCTTTTCGAAGAAAGTAAAGCGCTACTTCCTTTTTACATTAGATTGATATACAAACCATACCTGGGACAATGAATGCCAATCGAATGGACCTATTTGATACAAGAGCGATCTTATGTTCTGACCAGTGATTTATATTCCCAACCCTCTGAAACGTACGCTGTTGTCGTCACAAAATTTTACAGTGCTCTAAGAATATTCTAATGGCATTTTCATTTTTGACATTGCACTACTCTGGTGTAATCTGTGATACCCTCACTCAATCTTGGATTGGGTGTAATCAGTCTGTCTTTTTTCTATACTATACCGGTGTAGCACTGTGCCATCGTCAAACGACGAGATAACATAGTTCTCACAAGTCTCCATTGCTCCACGCGAGTCCAAGTCTATGGATGACATTTGGTATTCGTATAAACCGTTGATCGGATATCTTAGAATTCGCCTTGTACGAATTCATGAATCTAATGTCTAATTGCATTATTGCTTACAATCCCATGCATCAGGTTATCAACACGTTGTAGTTCCCTTCAATGGCCATTATTATTGTTCGTATACGCGTATTTTATAAACAATCCAATATGAAGAATAGAAAAAATTGTCCTTGAATTATAACATTCTGCTCTATCATTAATATTTGTCTATGTTATGTGTAAATCTTTCAATCCAATAAAATATCATAGAGAAGGAATAACAAAATCTATTTGAATGCTGTTGCAATAAATAGTGATCAGGTAAATTTCGCACAGTTTAGTTTTTCTAGGCAATACTTCCACGGCCGGCTGTTTGGAGTTCAAAGTATCCCTTTCCGTTGTTGGCATTTTGAAAGTACTGCTGTTTTGGCAGACAATACCCCATGGAGTGTGAAACCGTATGTACCATTCGCAGATCCCCCTTTTAGACCCTCCAGAAGTACCCGCCAAAATCCAGCTTTCGAGTAAAGTCATAACACTAAGGAACTCTTATTAGATAATCAGCAGTCAAACATGATGAAGTCAGTGTGCAATACGCCAAAATTATCGTCACAACGCAACTACACCGGTGGAGTATCTTGCGATAACAAAAATGATATATGAAACTACTTAGTTTTACACAATGGAATAGGCGAAAATGCTATTTTTCCTTGATAGCGTATAAATATTAGATGACCAAATTTTTACTAAGTCATCAACTGGATGATCTCGACAAAAGTAGAAATCAAACACTCCAGAATTTTAAATTCGGGCATCGTCGGTTTATTGAAGCTGACGACAAATTCTCAGCAACAGATCCACCCAAGGAACATGAGAGGATGGGATAGCCTAGAAGCAATAAAGTCGCTGACAACGATCAACTACCATGTACTTTATTCAGAGGTCTAGAAGAGGTATTGGTGAAACCCTGCATTGGTTGATTCTGAAGATTTGTGAGGAGACTTTGCTCAGGGATATGATGGAATCATCGAGCGAGCCATCACAAAGCTGAATGTTACATATTTGCTACGGTGTATAACCAATACTAATTATACTAATCCCTTTTCAATTAGCTTTCTGGATATATTGTTTGACATGTAAATTTCATCAACAAACATGCGAAATTATTGCTAGTTGGCCTTGAGAAAAACTTTTCCGATGCGATATTGTTGCCAAAGGCAATGTAAACAAATGGTAATTGTCCTTTTTTGTTTCGGAGAGGAAATTTCGTTTCACAGGCCGTCTTTGTGGATACTCCAGGTTGGGACACGTTCATTTTATTATCGTGAATGGATCAAGGTAAGTCGAATATCATCAATACTAGTGTTTCGAAGATAAGCGGTCCAAAAGAGAGTAGGGTTTGAGAATTCCATACTGTTCGATCAGTACTGAGCTCGGCATCTTTGGGACAGGATATCTTCAAAACAGACGAGTACATCAACCTGTTTTCTATTTCTTATTGTTTCTTGCCATTTATTACAGGGATCAAGGAGCTATGAATACGCCTTTCGTGATAATAACTTAGAAATAAGCGTTTTTGTGAGAGTACCAGAAAGCCACAGTTGACTTTGAAGTGGTCCGTTAAACTGTCAAAGAACAATGATTTCGGCTTCAAAAATAAATCTACAGTATGTATAAGGTATTTAAACAAAACTGTTCCAAATTGAATATTATACAACTTTGCTGAAGTCCTCAACCATCTAAAAAAACAAAAATGATTGAATTATATTGTGAATATTTCTCCAAAGATACCTAGATTCTAGAATATCTCAGGCCTCAAATAGGTATTTTTCTACTTTTTTATGAATTTGTAGAACTAACCTTATTGGTTAAACTAAAGTAGAAATCCCGAACTAAGAAAACAAAATTTTGTTTAAATGGTTGATGTCTTCAGGAAAGCTGTCAAATATTGTATTTGGAACAATTTTATTGAAAATACCAATAATTTATTTTTTTGAACCGGAATCGTTGTTTTTTGGCAGTTTAACTTCAAAATTTATATTTTTTCACTTTTCCATAGACTTTTCCATATTGTAACCGTAATTGATCAACTCAATTTATTCTACATGCTTGTCAGTGCGCGTAAAATATAAGATTTTGTTAATAGCTAATAATGTATATAAATTAAAAATAATGTGAACACATTTTATGTTATAAACCGTCGTACATAAATAGTCACCCAAACGATGTGTCCAACTATATCCTATTTCCATGTAATATTTATTTTATTTTAGGGAAAATGGAGTATCGGAATAGCCAAAGTTTGGCTGCACAAAAGTACACCTAAAACAGAAATCTTTGTTGAAAATAGAGTAAATTTATATGAAAACTGGTTTTAGAAGCCACAATATTGATTTTACGTTAGTTTTTTCAACAAAAAGTTGTGTTTTATGATACCTGCTAGTTTGTAAAACATATTAAATAAATTAACATTTTTAGCATGGAGAAGTCGAAAACTGATTTTTTGGTCATATTTACAAAAAACAAAATTTGGCCTCAAAAATGAGATGTGATGTCTGTGGTATCTTAGAAGACTTCTAAAATTTTTTTTTGAGATTTTTTTTGTTCTGGTACTGTTTTCGTCCTTCGTGAAAAGGAAGAAAATTTTCTGGTAGTACACCAACTGACGTTTTTCTTGGGAACAGCTCCTCGCCCTCCCCAGCTAAGGCCGTGAATATATTTGCTGATTTCTTTCTCAATGTGCTCAATGGCGACTGCATTGCCCGTTAGGGTGGGACAAAAAATAGATTCCTGCTCCGAGCAACTTTTTAGGTACCATTTGGGCCCTAGAACAACTGTGCAAATTCTTAGCTCGAACGGTGACACTATATTGTTGTCCAATTATACGCAATTTTGTTTTAATCCTCTGTTAACGTATCTAAATCATTTATCTATACTATTTGGCCACTTCGCAAGGTTTTGAGGGATAAATTGAGGCCTCTTTTGTACATAATAAGAGAAAGTTAAAAATTTTGTATATAATAAAACCGTCAGAAGCAGTGATGCTATGAAAAGTGAAATTTTCATCAATCTTCAGGGCATCAATTGGTTTTTGCTTAATAACTTTTTCCACTAGCATCAGATCGTTTTGCAGTATTCTAAACGTTGTTTCCTTGACAAATTTTCTATAATAATCAGACATCAATTTATTTTTAGGAGATAACGGGCGACTCTTGGAAGAATTAATTTGCAAAAGACAATTTTCCCATATAAAATCCCATGTAAACTTTAAACCGTGGGCGCAAAAATATAGTTTCACCGATCAAGCTAAAAATTTGCAGAGTTCTTCTGGGAGCTAAATGGGACCCAAAAAGTTACTCGGAGCGAAATTTTATTTTTTTCATATAACCATGTCCCACTCTATTGCCCGTTCGGAAGAGTATTTAGCAACGCTGCCATCGTACAACATAAATCTACCTCACCTGGTTGCTAGTGAGGCCGTCGTCTTGATACGTTTTGAAAGGACCTGGTCCGAATCGTCTATCGCTTCAGTTGATAAAAAGTTGAACCCACGCGCTGATGCTTCAATCGTTCGCTACCAGAAGCAATTTTTCCTACCACGTGGAAAGAAGCAGCCCTCGTTCCTATTCGTAAAGTTGGAAATATTTACAACGTCATGAAATATAGAGGTATCTCACTACTAAACTGTTTTGCAAAAGTCCTTGAAAAGCTAGGCTATAATGTTACGTATAAATAGACTATATTTATAATTCAATATCAAGTCGTTTGATTTATATATACAAGACTTAGAAAGCCAATCATTAAGCAGTTACGTATAATGCTTCCCACTTAAGGGGGGCGACACCAGACGCCCCCCTTAAGTGGGCAAAAATAATCGACTTCTTTTTTATCCGCTTAATTGTTAATATTGAACCTCTAGAAATGTCTCCCGCAATCTCGGTGGCCACGCTGAACTTCTAATGTTTTAAACAGCCTTGCATTCCACGCGCGTATTTTCTATAACACACGCAGATTTCATTCTAACGGCAAGAATTTTCAATAAACTGACAGTTATAAAAATACAGTGAAAACAATACACTCTAAACTGCTTCTACCCAAATTTTCAAGAAAAAATACCCAATGGGATCATTTTCTACAGCGTTTTATCCGTGATGCAATTTGATGTGGGACATCCTTTAATAGCGTTTTTCTCGAAACAGCTTCTTCACTTTTGTTCAAATTTGCGAACACGATAACTCAAAAACTAATCATTGAATTGAAATGAATTATCAGGATGCCCGATATGTGTAGCCTGTCGATGAACCACAGAAAACTAAATAAAAAAATTATCTTCCTATTATTTTGAATAAAAATGAGCGAATTTTACAGTAAAATATGAGATTTTTCGGTTTTCATTAAGCCATTTTTCGAAAATCGAACTTTTTACTATTTTTTGTGGTTCATCGTCTAACTACAAGTCTAAGCTTTACTTATTGAATTTCCCATATCAGACGGTTTTATCGAGAGTGATCGTGTTCACCGCGGCGCCTCTCGACTTGGAAATGGTTGGACGTCTACTCTTGGAACGCTCGTATGTGTGGCTGTGTGTGGCTGAAATTTTTTTTTTCATACACAATGATTGTATAACGAAATCCTAACATTAAACAAAAGATCTATTGTTGCCTTGCCTTCAAAATTGTAAAACAAAATAGCTTTCGTTTTGAGCACTTTACACCAGACGCTCCCCTTAAGCATCAAACAATTTCAAGATGTCTGATTGTGTCTTGATCACTTATCACAAATCTTTCATTTGTCAGTTCCTTCTGACAGCTAATTTTCTAACTTATGACCCTTTGATCGATTTAAAATATATCCCGGAAAACGAGAAGCGAAATAACTGACTTCAAGTAAGTGGAAACAAAGTCATTACAAACTCGTCCTCAAGAAACTTCTTCGAATACTGTCTACTTGAGGATTATTTTTGAGGATATCTTTTTGCCTTTCTCAATAGAAAGGTATTGCAATTGCTCTGAAAACCGACTTTTTAACGGAGGCCCGGAGGGCCGAGTGACATATACCATTCGATTCAGTTCGTCGAGTTCGGCAAATGTCTGTGTGTGTATGTATGTATGTGTGTGTGTATGTGTGTGTGTATGTGACCAAAAATGTCACTCATTTTTCTCAGAGATGGCTGATCCGATTTTGACAAACTTAGTCTCAAATGAAAGGTGCAACGTTCCCATAGGCTGCTATTGAATTTCTAATGGATCCGACTTCCGGTTCCGGAATTACAGGGTGATAAGTACGAACACGCAGAAAATGTCGATTTTAATAAATTCTGCAATGAATGTATAAAGGTGAAAATTTTTCCAAAATATGACCACAACTGCTTCGATTTGTAGTATTAGGTCACTAGCATCCATCCAAAGTCTATTTGGCCACCATTCTCGGTTCCGGAAGCCCCGGCGGAAGTATCTTAATTCAGAATAACATTCACATCGGTTTCTCGGAGATGGCTAGACCGATTCGACTAAACTTGGCCTCAAATGAAAGGTATTGCGTCCCCGTAAATGGCTATTTAATTTCATCCCGATCCGACTTCCGGTTCCGGAGTTACAGGTTGTGGCGTGCGATCACATAGCAAATTGTGATTCAAACCGATACTCCGATGAAAGCAAAAAAGGTAAAAATTTCGCTAAAATGTCTCTCAAACAACTTAAATTTGCTGTTCTAGGTCACCGACGGCCAACCAAACTTTCGTTGACTACATTGACCACCATAGACGGTTCCGGAAGTGCCCGGGAAAAGCGGCCATCTTTCAAAATTTACGAACTCACATCAGTTTCCCGGAAATGGTTGGGCCGATTTTCACAAACTTAGTCCCAAATGATAGCTATAATATCCCCATAGACGTCTATAAAATTTCGTACGGATCGCTTATATGGTTCCGGAAATATAGACTAAATCGTCCGGTCACATATGAAATTCCCATATAAGCCGGAACTCAAATTTTTTTTCAAAGGGGGGACCCCATGAAATTTCAGAAATCGAATTCGTATTTTTGATGCCAAACATCTTTAAAATGCATGAAACGTCGAGATTTTATGTTATCTCGAAATTTTTTTTTTTTTGTAAAAATCGACTTTTTGGGACTTTGCCGATTTCGCACCTTTTTTCAGTTCAATATTACCGTGGCTGTTTTTTCTTTTTCAAAATTTTAGAACTCGAATAATGATTTATTTTCCAGTATATAGTTGTCATGTGATGTATAATAATAAAATGTAATATATGCATTTTAAAGTTTTTAATGAATATAAACAACGCACACATTCTCGTGATTCATGATTGAGAAAGGCACAATTGCACCGCTAGGTGGATTAAAATAGGTTTTTCTATTGCATCGAACTACACCATTTTGGTAAGTTTGTTAAAAGACTAATTTCACGGTTTCTTTCAAAATTTGGCAAACCTTCTCCCATTCGCTCATTTGTTTTGGTACTTTATGTTAAAAAAGTGTACTAAACTAATAGGTACAATTAAGAGGGTGTACTGCTTTGGGAGGCAAAAAGAGGCTAACTTTTTGAAAATTCATGTACACTCGTACACACATTTGGGAATTAAAATAAAAATTTTCCTTGGAAAACTTCATGGAGTAAAGGAATATTTTCTTACTGGAAAAGTGCAGCTGGTAGTTATGGTTGAAATCAATGAAATAACAAAATTTCCAATTTACATAAGTATATCTTCTGTTTTGATTTTCTATACCCGTTTTTTTCCACGGTCTTCTAGAAATTACATTTTTTGACATGAATTTTTGATACTAACATGTCACCGAAATGGTTAAAATGTTTATTGGAATCTTAAAAAATTTACATATATTGTTGCGATAAATTTTTCGTTTTATCTATTGCCATTTGTAAAAACCTCCATTTTGTCGATCTTGTATAGCAGGTCAAGGTTTTA
>NC_080671.1:117529432-117581432 GCF_030247195.1 Topomyia yanbarensis
GGACAAGCTCAGTTGCGTGTTAGACGGCACTGGGTAGCGTACCTCCGCAGCCAGTGTAACGGACTTCTAACTATGTTACACTGGCTGTGAAAACACACAGCGCAGTGATCTGCTCCGCCTGCCGTACAACAGGCAATTTAGCTTATCCCGCCAAATCCGTTCTTTAAATAGTCGATGATGACGTCATTCATAGAAGCGTAGCGCGCCAGGTACACAAATCTATCGTGCTGGACTTGGGAAACGCTATCTTTTGTGTGTAAATGCGCGATATTTTGATTTAAATTTTTAATGCTATGATATCAAAAATCTTTGGGTTTATCTATTGGAATCTATTCTTAGAAATATTTCAGGGCGATATGTGCAAAAATTTTGAAAATCTAACGTGAGATGGATGAATGAATGAATGGATGAATACACTTAAAATTGGACCACTTTTCGTTACATACCATTTTTGTAGAATTTGCAAAGTGCACCCCCATATCGAAAACAAAGACGTAGTCCTACGTCAAAACTAAGCCGAGTGATTCTTTGCATCATGCAAAAATATAAAAATGTGGAACAAATCATGATATACATATTAATCTGGACATGATAAAATTATATTCTTTTAGATTGAAAAAATATAAAACTTTAAATAAATGTTTCATTTTCTTTGGTTTTTGACGTAAGTTCCAATACTTTATTTAAGACATTTTTGGTTACATTTAACAGATCGAATTAGCGAGTTAAATGATAGCAATTAAGTGAAAAAATCACCCCAGAGGCAGGATTCCAACCCTTGGGTCTCCGGCCTAATGCACAAACCTTTATACTATCCCTGGGCTATGATGACGTCCCATGATAAACGCATGATTATCGCATTGGCGACAGAAATCGTACCCGGGCCTTGGTATCTAGCAGGAAAATTAAACAGATCACATGTGTTGGGTGGCAGCTGCAGTTGTGTGTAATCTCGCTTTAGAGGCAGGGTACGATCACTGTCACCAACACGTCAATCATGTGGGCTTACTGGGACGTCATCATAGCCCAGGGATAGCATAAGGGTTTGTGCATTGGACCGGAGTCCCAAGGGCTGCAGGTTCGAATCCTGCCTGTGGAGTGATTTTTTGCACATAATTGCTTTCGTTTAACTCACCATTTCGATCAGTTTTCCCCGTTGGATTTTACCAAAAAATTCGTAAAAACTGTATTTAAGAGAATCAAAAGTAGGGTTGTAGTACCAGACTGCCCAGAAAAATAATGAATTTTTGGAAAACTCAATCGGCCCACCCCTGAGTCGATTCCTAGTCCCACCAGGAGTACTTGCACAAAATTTTAAGCAAATCTGACAAGTCTAGCTACCGGACCAACGTGCCTGAAGTTTGTATGGGATTTTTCGACAATTTACATAGAGAAAATCAACTAGCTGGCTTTTTCGCCGCTAGGTGGCACTGTATACGTCATATAATCACTGTAAGTGAAAATAAGAAAGATAACTTAATTGTCTACAACTTTGTCGAAAACTGCTAGTCAATCCGGCTTTGTTAAAAGAAGTTATTAAACTTTTAGCGAAGTGATGTCTGAGTCAGTTTTGCATGGGGCCTAGCAATGCATGGTAGTGTATCAGTACGCGATTCCCACAAACTATACATTTTTGTGAAATAATGGTTAGATTTAGCTGAATTGCATGTTCAGAAGAATTGTAGTGCATAATACGTGTTATGTTTTGGTTAGAAAATTTTTGTTCCATCTGTGGCCGCATAGAGGGCGCCAGCACTAACTGTTCATAAAAGAGAGATAGAATATCGAGTTAGTGCTGGCGCCCTCTATGCGACCACAGGTGGAACTAAATTTTTTTAACCAAAATATAATTCGTATTATGTGCTACAATTCTTCTGAACATACAATTGAGCTAAATCTAACCATTATTTCACAAAAACGTTTAGTTCATGCGAATCGAGTACTGATGCACAACCATGGACTGCTAGGCCCCATGCAAAACTGACTCAGACATCACTTCGCTAAAACCTTAATAACTTCTTTTAAAAAAGTCGGATTGACTAGCAGTTTTCGACAAAGTTGTAGGCAATTAAATTATCTTTTTTATTTTCACTTACAGTGACAATACAATGCAAACAGTGCCACCTAGCGGCGAAAATGTGAGCTAGTGGGGTTTCTCCATGTAAATTGTCGAAAAATCCCATACAAGCTTCAGGCACGTTGATCCGGTAGCTAGACTTGTCCGATTTGCTTCACATTTGGTACAAGAACTCCTGATCAGACTAGGAATCGACTCAGGGGTGGGCCGATACGGGTCGTTCTTTTCTTGTCTCTCTATTGTAGTAGGTATTCTCATGCGTTAGCATCACTAACCAATATGGATTGTTGGCATTGTGTAAGTTTCACTACCAATTATGCAATCGTTGTGAAAAGGGAGTCGGAAAAACATCCGTGGCGTAAACAACTTTTGCGCACGTTCCTAAAAAATCTAGATCTCTCTCACGCTATGCTAAGTCAAACGGTACAACGAACGTTTGACCATCGATATGAAGAGAAAAACCTGTTTTAATCCACCTAGCGGTGCAATTGTGCCTTTCTCATTTCTCTAAACTATGGCACGGAGGCTTTTTATGTTCAACATAATTGTGGAAATGTCCATTACATTCTTAGTACACTTTGCACTTATACACAATGGCATGCCAGCCACGAACTTGATGAGCTACTTGTCGACGGTGAAAAACTTGAAACAAAAAATATCATACTCCATTAGCCTAATCAGCATTAGATCAATGATATCTGCTTGCTAACTCATTTTGTCATGCGGGGGTGGGTATGTGAGGAGGGCGAAAGTCCCATGAACGAACGACTCCCCAGCTTAAATTGGTATGCTTTGTGATATAGTGGTGGTTTAAAGATGATGGGGTTGAAAGGTAGGGGTATGAGGGCTGGATGGGGTGGTGGTCTGAGGGGTGATTTACGGAGATTTTTAAAGGAGGGGAGTGAACAGTAGAGGGGGGGGGGTGTAACCCCTCTCCGTAAACCATCAACTACGCCCCTGTTAAAATCCAGAAACCTTATGCGAGTCGAAAAAAAGCCGGGATTAGGTTGACGTTTATCAGAGTGATTGCATAACCTTTCTATATGAGAAAGGCAAAAATGTGCCAAAATCCAAAAAAGTGAATCGTTGTCAAATTTTTTTCGAGTTTGCATCAAATCTCGACGTTTCATGCACCTTGAACACATTTAGCATCAAAAATAAAAATTCTATTTTTAATTTTTCCTATAGTTTATATGAGAAATTTCTGTGTGGCCGCACTCTGAAACCCGTAATTCCGGAACCAGAATTCCGATGGATCCAAAATTCAATAGCAGCCGATGGGAAGGTTGCACCTTTCATTTGAGACTAAGTTTGGGCAAATCGGTCCAGCCATCTCGGAGAAAAATGAGTGATATTGTTTGACACATACACACATACATACACACACACATACACACACATACACACACACATACATACACACATACAGACTTTTTCCGATCTCGACGAACTGAATCGAATGGGATATGACACTCGGCCCTCCGGGCCGGGATTAGGTTGACGTTTTTCAGAGTGATTGCATAACCTTTCTATATGAGAAAGGCAAAAAGAGTGGCTAAAATGGAGCTCTGTATTGTGTTGAGGATCATCAAACGAGTAATCGAAGATCTCAAGAAGAATCAAGAGGAAGTTCAGTAAGAGACGAGGCGAAAAAACTGCATTTAGTCAAATCTTTTGATCAAGATGTAAACAAAAATATGAAGGACAACACACGTCCAAAGTCCAAAAAGTGCCGAATCACGATTTTTTTGTTGGAGACGGACCACTGCGACCAACATTTAGATCACTATTAACGGTATAATAGAATGGAGAAATCATATACGCCAAAGCTCTACACTCAGATGTTGACGAAACCGAATTGTATCGTCATGGATGCCGAAACTTGTGTGAAAGCAGATTTCCGGCAGTTTACTAAGTGCAGTTTTTGGCCACTCGTCTTAAGTTTGACGTCTCTACGGAAGTTAGAGAGCATAAGATGTCTAAGTCTGCCAAAAATTCGTGACAACCAGAAATGTCCATGAGAATGTGTACTTGAAAGCATGTCTCCCAGAACGTCTAATTCCACTTCAAAGGTCTACGACGATGGCCCTACGCTTTTCGGGTCGGAATTAACCTCGTGTTAGTATCATAAGTAAGGATCGTAATCCCATAATTGGCATAAATTAATTAATTTAAATTAAATAAATTAATGAATCTATTATTCTCGTTGAAACAAAATTCCAAATAACTCGTAAACTATAACATTTTGAAAGATTTAAAAATGCAATATATTTTAAAATATATCCTTTCTTTTAGGGGTGTTTGTTGAAAAAAAGATAAAAAAAAGATAGTTTTTTTTGTCAATTTTGATTTTTTAACCATTTTTTGCGTTTTGTAAAAAATATAATAATTTTTCTTTCAGTCTGTTTTTTCGTGCAGAACTTTTTATTATCTGTATCTTACTTTTGGATAGTTTTGCTGTACAAAATTCGGTTATCGAATAAGTTTTCTATACCCCTTTGAAAATTACTCATGTGTCCTTATTTTCTTAAGAAACATTAAATATAAGCGATAGATAAGCCAACACTACTGCAAAGTTTTGTTCGAAGCGGCGATGGCTTTGTGCTATGGTCGGCCGTTCCATTTGACAATTGCCCAATACTATTCTGTTGGTCGTACCTCCCTGGCGTGTTGGGAAGGTTCATGTTTTTGGGCACCATATGGACATTGTTCGCAGCACACCACAACATGGCCTTCTTCCATCATGGCAAAATGCCAAACCCGGCCAAACAGAATAATTGTGGTGCTTTATAATAGGTAATAGACGTTTCTCCAGGAACTCCTACATACAAATTTATTGGTTGATTATCCCTGCTACAATGTAAATGTCGCTCTTCAAGCTACAAGAACAAATGGCGTGCCATACGAGATATTTCTTTGCGAACTTCTACAGCTTAATGTGTTTGAAA
Source organism: Topomyia yanbarensis (assembly GCF_030247195.1). Taxonomy (NCBI): domain Eukaryota; kingdom Metazoa; phylum Arthropoda; class Insecta; order Diptera; family Culicidae; genus Topomyia; species Topomyia yanbarensis. Next base: position 117,534,458 of record NC_080671.1, read on the forward strand.
ACCTCTGCCACCTTTCCTCTTCCAGTCGACGTATAATATTTCTGTCCAAGAAACTGTTTTAACTCAGCCTGGGCGTAGGTTTCATCTTCCTGTACCACGCAATCAAAGTTCGTCAACATCTTCATGTACAGCTTCCGTGATCGTTCTCTGGCCGGCTTGTTGTGATTAACGTCACGATTTGGAGTCATCACCTACTAGTTAGTCGTCAGTCTAGCTCGTTTTACAACTTGATACACGGTTGTGGATGACACTCTCAGCTTGCTTACGACATCGCGGATATAGAGGTTGGGGATATACACCAATTTTGTGGAAACTATTCGTCTATAGCCGATATGCAATAATCCAAATTTTTATGTCAATTGAACCATCCACCAGCCCATAAGAGTGCCCGCTGTTTTGACGTTTTGCACTAGAATCAATTCACGGGATATTTTTGAAGGAATTTGTTCAAGGAATCTTGAAAGAAGTACCAGTTTTAGCAGTGGTGCTGCCTAGTTTGCATTTTTTCTTGTTTAAAACTAAAAGTGCATCTTCTTCGCCATTCACATACTTTAATTTTAAAAATTGGATATGCCATCGTGTTTCTTAAACATGTTTGCATCAAAAGCACTTATTTTTTTTATTCATTTCGTTTATTTGATAGGCACAAATGCGTTAGCTTGGCGGTGCCAAATTCTTTTGTTTTTACATTTTGGATATCTTAAAACTAGGAGGTTACAATATTGAATTTTTTTTTTATAAAAGAGAAATTTTACAGCTATTTTTAGACTAGAAATAAGATTCTATATACAAGAGAGGGGGCAAAATATTTTTTTTATGAAAAATTTTGAAATAAGGAATTCAGTTTGATATACAAGAGGGGGAGTAGTTTTTTACGAAATATTTTACAGTTATCTTAAAACTAACAATATAGTTTAGTACAAAAAAGGGAACAAATATTTATGGGAAATTTCACAGATGTCTTAAAACTAGAGATACAATTCTATTTACAAGATGGAGGACAATAGTTTTAACAAAGAGTACAAATTACAGCTATAAGATAACTAGGAATACAGAATACAAATTTGATTTTTTTTAACGAAGACTTATGCTTGGTTAAGATATTCAGAGGGGGGCTTATTTCCACATCAGTGTAGCAGCAGTTGTATCAAGGACAGGGGAGAAGAGGCATATATGGTGACCGGGAGGGAAGAGCAAAACGTGCAACTTTCGGGCAAATGGGAGATCAGCGAAACAAATTAGCGCCTCAGTCTAGTAGGTCGGATTGGCGAATGGTATACTTCGGACCCGCGGGCAATCCTTCAAGAGTCATCGGACCTCGAGTCGCTCTCGCTTCAGTTTCCAAAGCACTTATTATCTCAATATAAGCTAATCCGTTATAGTTATGAAAACCAACCTTGAGCTGCTGCATGCAAACCAAAAAGTAGATTTTTTTTCATTTCCCGTCCCTGTACAATAAATGAGGTTGTTTTGTGATTGTGCGCTTGCCATTTTACATAAGAAATTGGGATTGACTCAAATAATAGCGCCGGGTTGGCGCTAGCTCCAAGAAAAAAAGAATATCTGATTTGTAGTGTAAGCTTAGTCCTGTCACAAAATTAGTGTCGGATTCTGATGAGACAAAGTCTAAACGCAAATTCCATAACTAATTTAGTTATAAGTTTTGTGTCCTTAACGTACAAATGTGGTTTTAAGCAATTATCTCCTCAGTGAAGAAAAGTTAGTTTTTGCCCAAATTTTTCTCCACTGAGGAGAAATATATTTCGGATAAGCATATTCCAATAATGTGCAATTCAAGCTGAAACTTCGAAGAATTGAAGCGATGCTAAACGACAACGTTTGTGCCTATACAGTAAGAACTTATAATAAATTAGTATGGGCTGATACAAGTTCCTGAATAAAACAGAGTGACATTGGACATGCCATGATTATGTCAATCAAAACTAAAATACATTTGTTTATTTGAGATGAATATAATTAATTTATCAAGGTAATTTATTTAAAAGCTAAATAAAAATCCTTTAATTCAAGTTAATGATTCTTTCGTGAGATTGCGGTATTTAAATACACCCGTATTATTTTCATCCATAATTTTATGCAAGTACTTGCTGATCATCAATTGCCTGCTAACCTTCCAGTTGTTTTATGAATAGTGACACCAATTAATTTCATTGTTTAAAAACCAACATGGAATTAATAACCCGTAAACGCACGCATCAAACCACACGTCCAAACTAATGACTGCAATTGAAAAATTTCTACATTTAATGAGCTTACGTCACTACTGTATTGGATCGTAAAAAAATCCCGCACCATTCATTATTTCAATCACTTGGACCATCGCGAAATCAATAAAATATAAACTGCACATATGCTATCTAAAGCTATGTTTTGCCGAAGTCAATATTTACAGACAACGATGTTCTGACAAATCAACTACACGTTGGACTGCGGTTCATGCGGCTGTAAACGACCTGCTCAATAAGTCAACATTGAGTGTATCCTGATAGTGTTGCGTGCGTCTTTACAGTAATGCCTTGAACATATCGGTGTAAGGAATCGTTATCCACAGGTGGGAATAAAAAATCGTATTGACAGTTTCTTCATAATCTAAATGTTGAACTACAAGAAAGATTGAGTTTTTTTATAAACTAAATATCCTGCATGGCAACATTTATATCCAAAATCCGAAAAGGGAAAAAATTGGATTGAGCCAATTTGTTCAACCTAGAACCTAGAAAAAGTTGGTTTTAATACTGCAAGCTAGTCTTGCCATAGTACCGACTTGGGGCCTGTTGGATGATAAATTCACACAAACGTCACCTTCTCGTCAGAAAACTAGAGCTTCTGGGCTTGCTTCCCGATATGCATGGTTACTTTGGACTGCAAGTTGTTTGATTATCTGCAATTAATCTGTGCATATCTGGTGTCAATTGTAATGCTAAGTGTATGGCTTCATCGTCTAACTGGTACCAAGTTGGTGTTAGTTACGTTACTGACGAGATAAATTTGAAACACCAAATTCAACTTTATTTAGAGATTTTTTGATTTTCATGAAAAATTTAAAGAACTTGATTTCCAGGTAATGCTGCATTTTTTCATATATGAAAGAAAACGTCATATGCTAATGTTAAAATGGAAAAAAGACAAGAAAAAGAAACAAATCATCGCTTTTAAATAAATTATTAAATTAATTGCAGGGGATGGGCGTAGCGCATCGATTGCCTTGTACGCAGCGCACCTGGGTTCGAGTCTCGACCCCGCATATAGGGTTAGAAATTTTTCATAAGAGATTTTTCTTACCCGAAGAGGCGAATGACCTTAAGGTTAAAACCTCTTTAATCGAAATAAAAAAAATTAATTGTGACGAGACTCCAAGATCTGCTGTATCAAAGAGGTTAAAATTAGAACAAACAACCCTAGAGATGTTCCCACACCAACCATATGAGTACAGTCCATATGAGTACAGTCCATGTACGCGCTTGAACGCTTGTCAAACGAATTTCTTTATTGTCGCAAAGTCGTTCAATTTGATTCTGTTCTTTACGACTTCCGATTTCCGCTTCCAAAATCCCGAACGCTTCTGAACGATGCAAGGTAGTAATCACAGTTTTAAATGCATACGGTAGCTGCACTCACAGAATAGATTGACGGGTTGGCGCGCAGATCTTTTACGACGTTCTCCTCAAAATCACTTATAAACTCTCCAACAAAATCTTTTCTAAAATCACCTTATAGGAATTCAGTGTACGAGAAAATGTGTTCATAAAACGAATAAATTCCCGTACACAGGAAACACGAGACTGCAATAGCTGCTCTTGACACCCCTTCACTTATGCATCACCTTCGTGTTGCAGTTTGTAGTCCACGGTACTGCACCTTTCCTTTTATTTTTCCATCACAGCATTGATGGTAAGCATTATTGAATGATTTCATAAAAATCCGCTCGAAATGTTGTAGTTTGTGTTTGGTAGGGTGATGAGCCTATTTGCGCCATGTTTCTATTATCACTCTACCCATTTGAAGCCGTTGGTTAGAGCAGTGTCTGCCATCTTTGTTCAACGCATTGAGTCAAATGGTAGCGCAACAATAGGGGCACTCGATTCGAGTTTTTATTGTGCTCAAACACGAGAATTTTACTGTTTTCAGCGCATTTGTGTTTTTATATTGGTTCTCAACAACGAAGCAAAGCGGTTGATGTCAATTTTTACGCATTTCATTGATTGTAAGGCAAGAAATTACCGAATTAGTGAGGCACCTTGCTTAGTATGGTGAAAATAGGCTCATCACCCTATGTGCTTTAGAAAATGGGTAAATTGCTCTCTGCGAAAGTAGATTACTACCAGTATCTTATGGCTGCTGCGGTCTACAATGATCAACACTCAACAGAAGAGAAAAGTGTCCTGTCATTATAATGCACTACAAGGACCAAATGACGTCCATTCTACCTTTTTGCTTTGTGCAGATTGACTTACAAATAGAACCGGTATTTTGTGAGTTGCACTCTTACAAAAAGCTTGTTAATTTTTTCACGTAGGTATATCACAATCAGAGATGGCGGTTGGTCACTAGAGTGGCTCGACGTATGCCATTTTGCAGCACAACACTTTTTGAGTTTCTGTTGTGAAAATTTTAGGAGCAATTGGGTGCTCCACAGATTCGCGCATTGTGTTTAAAGGTTGTATGAAAATTAGTATGGGACACACTACTTTTTTGCATCTCCACGTGTTCAGGTTACTATTTCACACAAACTGAAAAACCAATCCAACAAAGGTTTGTCCAGAACGTAGTTAACAATTTTTTTGAAAAATGTAACTTGCAAGAATATTTTATAAACCTGTTATTACGTTGTTAAGATAGAAGTGTTAAATTAATAGCAGAAATTTATAATTTCTGTGAACACTGTAGATGTACCACTGCCATCTACGTATTAAATATCTCAGAATACGTAAATCGCAATAACTTGGTGCCTTCAACAGAATTTTTCGGAATTATTTTCTGAATCACATAAACTTAGTTGGGAAGCCAAAAAAACTTATTGTTTTCAACTAACAATGAGATTCAACCATTGCATTGTGATAGGATTTATCATATTTTTATTATATTTGTCCAATCTATTGTCATTGACTGGCGACAGGTACAAGGTACATAAAGAAGCAGTCGTTTGTTCAAATCTCGATCAGAAAAGATTTTCTAACTCAGTAGAAGTATTTAAAGTATACATTGAAATTATTAACCCATGAGTTGTTTAAATTCCTTCTTAAAAATTAGTTTTAAGGCTGTTTTAATCGCATAACATTATCAATTTGCAGAATGATTCCAAACCATTCTAGCAGGAATGTTTCCCAATTAGATTTAGAACCAATAGCAGCTTATTTATGAAACTTCCATCACCAGACCTTAGCTATTTTTTAAATTAAACAATCTCTCGAAAGAGTAAACTAGAAACAAATAATAATAATCGAAATAGTACCAACTGTACAAAAGGGACTCAAAAATGAAATGAAGAATTCTGTATCACTTAAAAAGTTTGTAAAATGTATTACACTACGAAATATTAAATAAAGTAACTGTCTGAACTGAACTGAACCTTGGCTATTTATTGCGCAAATAACACATGTGACAATTAGTGTCAGAATAGTTCGATTTCACTGTTAGGCGAATTAACTCAATTTTTTGACTTCTCAACACTAACTAATTCAAAAAACTATACTAAACAATTCTTTCGAAAAGTATAAGTCTCCGCGATAGGCATTTTCTGAGATATTTAGGATTGAAACGTAAGTGCTGCTAGTAAACTTGCAGCGCTGACAAAAAAAAATTCTCCTAATGAAATCGCGATAATATTTAAAGAAATGTGGGGAACAGGGACACTTTGCAAGAGACTGCACTAAGCAACCGATGTGCATGCTCTGCACAAAGGAGGGTGGGAAAGACCACATGACGGGGGGCTTAATATGCCCAGCGTATAAAAAGGCGAGGGAGTGCCAGAAGTGATGGAAGTGACCCAGTTAAACCTCAATCATTGCGACACTGCACAGCAACTGTTGTGGCAGTCTACAACAGAAACGAAATGCGATGTTGCAATTATTGCGGAGCCGTATCGAATCCCTATCGACAACGGTAACTGGGCGGCGGATAGAACAGGAACGGCTGCAATTCATGTGATGGGCAAATACCCCATACAGAAAGATGGTCTCAAACTCATACGAAGGCTTCGTGATTGCCAAAATTAATGGGATCTTTATATGTTGCTGCTACGCACCCCCTAGATGGACGGTAGAGCAGTTCCATCGGATGCTAGATGAACTTACTGGAGAGATAGCCGGACGAAGACCGGTAGTCATCGGAGGAGATTTCAACGCTTGGGCAGTCGAGTGAGGAAGCTGACATACCAACACAAGAGGGTATAGCCTGTTGGAAGCTCTAGCCAAACTGGATGTTATGCTATGCAATGAGGGCACCAGCACAACTTTCCGCAGAAATGGACGGGAATCCATCATCGATGTTACCTTTTGTAGCCCGTCATTAGTGGCAAACATGAACTGGAGAGTTTGCGAAGACTACACGCATAGTGACTGGCCGATCTCTTTATGGAAGCACTTCAGCCAGCGAGCGACTCCTCTGACATGAACGCGGAAGAGTTAACAGAAACGCTAGCAAGAGCATGCGACATCACAATGCCAAGAAAACTAGGGCCAAGGAACAGACGGCGCCAAAGCGGACAGAGAGGAACGTAATAAGATCAGAGGGCCCACGACACCTCTGGAAATGTGCCCTGATAAACTGAAGCTTATCGTAGAAGAGTTCTTTCCGAAGCACGATCCAATGATTTTACCATATGGCGAGGTAGAGCGGGACAATCCCGAAGTGATACAAGTCTCCAATGAGGAACTCATCGCTCTGGCAAAGGGTTTAAAAGTGAAGAAAGCGCCCGGACCAGATGGAATCCCCAATATCGCATTAAGAGCGGCAATCCAGACACTCCCAGATATGTTCAGAAAAGTGTTTCAGAAGCTTCTAGACGAGGGCCACTTCCCTGACAAATGGAAGATACAGAAGTTAGTGCTACTGCCTAAACCTGGTAAGCCCCCCGAGGATCCATCGTCATATAGACCAATATGCCTGCTGGATACGCTCGGGAAACTCTTGGAGAGGATTGTTCTTAACAGGCTGACAATGTTTACGGAACGCGATAGGGCTGTCGATAAACCAGTTTGGATTTCGGAAGGGCAAATCTACGGTGCCGTGATAACGATAGACGTAAAAAATGCGTTCAATAGCGCAAGCTGGGATGCCATTGCGGAATCATTGCGCAAAATGAATTCTAAGGAGTTATGTCCAGAACCGGGTCCTGATGTATGAGACAAACAGGGGACCAAAAACGATTAGAATTACGGCGGGAGTCCCGCAAGGCTCTATCCTGGGTCCAACGTGTTACTCTACGGTCCAGAAGGGTTAACCGTGCAAGGACCTCGATCCCTGGTCAAGCCACGGGGATCTAGCGAGGCTGGGCTTTGCAACAGCCTTTTTTTTCGGGCCGCTAGCTCGATCGTGAGTAGCACGCTTGCTCTCAGGGTCGGCTCTTTAATATATATGCTGATTAAGGGACCGGGAAGGAACGTAAAACAACTCTTTTTCAATGTAACACTTTTATTCCCTAACGACTTACAGTGTCTTGTGTGTGGCGTGTAGGTTGGCCGGCCGGCTGCTGCTGATGCTGCTCGTGATGGTGATGTTGAAGGCGGGAAGTGATCTACGCTGTGACGTTATGTAGATCGCTGGGCGGGAGAAGCTGGAATACGCTGTAGCGGTCGTCGCCGCCCGCGTGGTTCTCGACGATCGCTGGCTGTTAGTCGTCGTGTGCCTGCTTGGAGTTCGTGCTTCGCTATACACGTGTCGGACGAATTCCTTCCTCGAGTGTCCCGTGATCGTCTTTCCGGACCGATCGGTTCCCACGGGTTTGTCTCTGGGCGGATTCTCGCTTCTGCTAACCGCAGCTAGAGCTTTCAGGCTAGATTTTCGGGTCCTATGGGTAGTTAGTCCGCCACGCGGAAAGGAAGGTTAGCTTGCTACTGGGTTTTAGTTTAGAACTCGGGGTTGGTCTTAATCGACCCAATGTACCTGATTCGTATCTATTTTCCACCGAATCGTTGGTAGTTTGAACCGTGGTGAATAGCTAATTATTCAACTGCGGTGTTAATTTTCACTTTTAAAAATCTTCGTCAAAAAACTTCGATGATGTGCTTCGTCGAATGGTTGCACCGGAATAGACCTTTCCCTTCGCTCAGAACCCAGTAGCTCTTCCTTTTTCCCTTTTTTTTAGCTCCCTTTTCTTATTCCCTTTTCGACTCCGACAGTCTTATCCTTTTTATTACGTTGGTAGCAACAACAGGGTTGAATCTTGTAAATGTGTTTCAACAAATTTTGTTTTATCTATCTCCTAACTGTCTATTAAATTTTGTTCCTAGAGAGTGATTTTTGATTTTAAACTAAGGTAAGTTTTATTATTTTTAATACGTGTATAATTATATTTTTTTAATCCTAAACACAAGCACAACATGTAACATTTTTTTGTTCTTTATTTTAATTATGCTTTTTTATTTAATTGAATTGCCTCGACGGTAACACTACCACCTACTCCCTCTCAAAATTAATTAATAACGAAGTTGTTAATTAATTTTGTTTTACTCTAAAGTTCTACGAAATACCAGCCCAGGGTTGAGTTGCACCTTAATATGCTCTCGAAACAAACAATAGCGAATACTTTATGCGTCAAAGTATCGAATAGTTGCTTTCATTCATATAATGGAAGGCTATTTTCAACGACTCTGTGCTCGTGGATCGATTATCAAATCTTCTCATCTCCCAATTTTCCAAAACAAACATTTGCTTTGAGGAAGAGAGAATATTCTCGCTCCGGAACTAATTAAACGAATCTATTAATGATGTAACGAACACCGAACGAAAAACATATCTCAACACTTGCTTCGCAGGACAAGAATCACAACGAATATAATTGGTGGCTGCAGTTTGAACTAGTTCTTTAAAAACTGCAAATTGCGAGCTGGAGAATTTCATATCAAGTCTTATTACATTTGCCGGTTTATCTCCAAATTCGCTCCCCACCCAAAACAATCAGTGACATCTAAGTGACATTATTTTAATTGCCCTTTTTGATGAAGTGCGATAACCGAAAAGGCCTTTCTATTCGCATTACACCGATCCGTTTCCCTCTCTCTCTCTCTCTCTTATCCATATAACAAATTTAACGAACGATCGTGATCACTCAAACAAGATTGACGCGGTGCTACACAATAGCTCCACAAAAACTGTACAAAACGCTGAAAGTTAAGTGCCTAATTACATTCGGAGGTGAAGAAATTTGTCCGATTTACTCGGACGTACCCGGTTTGAGGTCTGCAGCTGAAAATATCCCCAAGTTTTTGCCAAATTCATCAACAAGTTCGTATGAGCTTGTACCACGACGAGAAACAATTGTACATGCAATATAAGCGGGCCCTAACTTGGCATTGTATGCGTCCGCGGCGGAAGATTGAGCAAAATTGCGCTTAAAAACCTTCTGCCCTACTTGGTACACAGGAGCAGGCTTACGGAATCGAAAATTGTAGGCCCTGGAACTTTTCTCGTGAGCTTTGGATAAGTTCTTTTTCACACTATCATATATAACCTTATTTACATTTAATTTTAGGTTATGTCTCTCTATTTCAGATGAATCCCGCGTATCAACATCTCGGCGATGCTCTTCGCCACTAATAATATGCTCATGACCATAAAGAATTTTGAAGGGGGTAAACCCAGTTGATGAGTGGGAAGTATTGTTGACCACATATTCTACCTCAGAAATTTTCGTGTCCCAAAGTCGCTGGTCAGTTCGGACATAAGTTCTGATACAAGCGTTAATACTGCGATTCAGGCGCTCTACTGGGTTGGCCTGGCTATGATGCCTTGAGTTGGCCCAGTGCTGCACCTGATATCGCCCCATGAACCCTTGGAAATCCTTGCTAAGGAAAGTCGACGCATTGTCACTGATAATAATCTCTGGGACCGAAAAGCGACGGAACCACTGTTCCTCGAGGATCTTAATGACGAGTGGAGTTGAGATCTTTTTAACCGGCACCAAGACCGTCCACTTTGAAAACAGATCCAGCAATACTAGCAAATGCATGTTCCCGGACTTCGATCGGGGTAGCGATTGAATGAAATCGATTGCTAGGATCTGAAAGGGTTTAGTTGCTAACCTAGGATTACCCATTGTTGGATGTTGCGATACGGTCGATGGTTTGCATTCTTTGCACACCCGGCATTGTGCTACATATTTTCGTACAGAGGCTGCCATCTTCGGCCAAAAATACCTCATTCGGATTTTGTCCACTAGCTTCTCGTATCCGATGTGAAGCGCTTCGTCGTGCTCTCTTCGGAGAATATCAGCTCTAGATTTCTCCGGAACACAAAGCTTCCACTCGAAGCGAAAATCTAGAACTTCTGTTTTGGAAGGGACAAACTTGTATAATTTCCCCTCTTCAACTTTAAAGTCGATGTTTTCATCTGGAGACGCAAGTACTTTATTGTACATGTCAATGTACCAGGTGTCTCCATCGGCTTCTAATGTTGCAGTTTCCAACGAGCGGGATAATGCATCCGGTATGACGTTATCCTTGCCTCGTCTGTGCCGTATCTCAAAATCGTATCCCTGCAATTCTATACTCCACCTGCTTAATCTGGATGAAGTACGCCACTTGCCCTTCATGATATGGGTCAGCGCGCTTGCATCCGTTACCACCAGAAAACGAGTTCCCTCTATAAACGGTCGAAATTTGTCAATTGCTGACAGTACGGCTAAACCTTCTTTCTCCGAAGCTGCGTATGCTTGTTGCGCGGGAGAGAGCTTTTGAGAGAAATAGGCCACTATCTTTTCGCCTCCCTCATGCTGCTGCGTAAGGATAGCGGCGATAGCGCTATCACTCGCATCCGTCTGGACTTGGAATGGTAAATTGAAGTTTGGATTGGCGAGTACGGGGGCCGCAATTAAACTCTCTTTTAATTTTAGAAAAGCTTGTTCCGCTGTCGTAGTCCACGGAAGAGTTTTCGGCTTTTTACGAAGGAGATCGGTAAGCGGTGCAGACATCTCGCTAAAATTGGGGATGAACCGCCTGTAATAGTTCGCCATCCCCAAAAAGCGACGTAGCGAACGAAGTGAGGTGGGTCGCTCGTAATTAACTATTGCATCTACTCTCTCGGGGTTGGGGCGCAATCCCTCCGGCGACAGAATGTATCCGAGATAAGGAAGTTCGCTCACGCAAAACTTTGACTTGTCTAGATTGATAGAAAGATTTGCCGATTTCAGTCGTTTGGCCACTTCTGATAGGGTTCGGAGGTGCGCTTCGAATGTCTCGCTTACAACGACGATGTCGTCGAGGTACACGAAAACATTCGGTTCCAGTTCGCCATACCCCAGGACTTGATCCATCAGTCGTGACAACGTTGCTGGGCTGTTCACCAGTCCAAAGGGTAGCCTGGTAAACTGAAACAACCCTCTTCCCAACACCGAGAAAGCCGTATACTTTCGTGAACCGGGGTCAAGTGGTATTTGTAAAAAAGCTTTGGTCAAGTCAATTGTGGACAAATACCGACTCGCTCCCAGTCGACTTAGTATACGGTCTTGATGAGGAAGGGGGTAAGCGTCCCTCCGAGACCGATCGTTCAATCGTCTCGCATCTAAACATAGACGAACTTCGCCATTAGGTTTTACTACGGGGACTGTGCTAAGCGACCAGTCACTTCTACTCGGCTCAATGACCTTTTGGCAAAGCATTTTATCTAACTCTAGATTAATTTTCTTTTGCATGTCCGGAGACGTGGGATATGGGTTAATTCTAATAGGTGGAGAATGCTGGAACTCATTTTGAAGTTCTATTTTATGAGTGATGAGAGGAGTGACATCCAGCATTTCTCCCTCTATGGCTATTTTGAATTCTGCTTTAACCTGTTCGAGTTGTGAAATTTGCTCCTCCGTGAGCGTATCCCTCCCTTCCTCCTCTCTCGCTACATTCACTTCCTCAATAGACCAATCTACATCTGTATATTCCCTCTCCCTGTTGCTGTCGGTTTCTACGGTAGGCTGTATCCTAAAGGCCTTCCAAAAATCGGAAAACCCCAATATTAACCTCCGGTTCAATGTAGGGGCTATAAGAGCTGGGATGATTTTGTTTTCATTGTTGAATGTAATAGGTAAGTGAACGTAGCCTTCTACTTCGACAGGTGTTCCTGAAGCCGTTTTTATTGAAACACTAGTGGGAAATATTTCAAGTTTTAGTTCTCTCACTAGTTTTTTACATCCAATACCTAAAACAGTTCTCTGCGCTCCGCTATCTAACAGCCCGATTATCTCTTTTCCCATCACAAACACTCTCGCAAAAGGTCGGTTATCGCCACCTAATCTCACAAAAATCTCGTCTACTTCCATATCTGAACAGTAATCAAACTCAGAGACAGGTCTGAATCCATTCGTCAGTAGATTGTGAGTTATCTCTGTGGTAGGATTTGTGGATGATAATTCAACTTGCCCCCTCAAGCTGAATTCTGCGTGTTTTTTTGGCAGTAGGGGCACAAGTGCGTGAGAACATCAGCAAAGCCACAAATTCTGCAAAATTTTCGTCGATTTTCTGGACACTCGACATAGTGATGCCCGACTTTCTGGCAATTATAGCACGTGCCGATAGGGGGGCGTCTATATCGTTCTAGTAAAGCCTGCCAGGTACCCCTCGCGGAACCCTCCATTGGGTCTAACGAACCTTCGTTTTTCTCCCCTCTTCCCTCCTTTGGTTCTTTAGACCGATCTGTTTCCCTTTCATCACCTTTTGGTTTACTTTTAGGTTTATTCTGCGAATTGTTTCCAGAGTTCGCATAGCTAGATTTGGACTGATTGGTTGAAATTTCATTAACGTAAGTAGTTTTAGAGCGCACCGGGGGATCAAGTGGCTTTTGAAACATGTTCCAGTTGTTTTCATCGATGATTCGACCATACCTTTTCAGTTTTGTAAGAGTTTTTACTCCCGCGCCCGTCATTGCATTCTTATAATCAAAGCGCATATTACGCCAGATTATCTCGAATCGACGACGTTCTGAAATTGGTCTCGTCATTGAATGAAACAACTTTTGCATTTCGTGGAAATAGTCCACAAATTTCTCACCACGAGCTTGACGCCGTGCGGTGGCTTGAAGTTCGATCTGGAAATCCAGATCAGGAGGCAAAAACTCACGTTTGAGCTCGCGTTTCAACTCTGACCACGTACGAAACTCGCGATTCTCAAACCCATCCATGAACCAATCCTTAGCACGGCCAGCGAAAAGATGGATCGCGCTTCGGAATAGTTCACGCTCCGAAATGCCCTCTGATTTGCATCTCATTTTAATTTCCTTGAGAAATTCTGCTAATCGCCTACCCTGATCTTTTCCATCGTATTTTACTTTCCATTCTGGTACTGGTATTCTTTTAATACTTTCCTGTTCCCACTTCATCTTTCTAGTCAGTCCCCTTCCCCTCCTAGCGTTATACGAGTCTGATAGGGTTTCTGAACTCGAGCTAGACAAATTTGAGCTTTCCGTGGAATCGTTCGATGACCACGACGAAAAGCTTACCCTTCTTATTTTCCTCCTATTCCGCTTATTCGAATGAACTTTCATATCTTTCCTCTCTTTCTTCTTTTTAATTGCAACTTTTATCGGTTTACCAATACTTTCATCAGAGGAACTCTCCGTTTTAACTTCGCTACGGCTCTCAGATGCCGACCTCTCTTTAATTTTGAAATTCCTCTCGGTTGGATTCTCTAGAATTGGTTCAGTTTTTTCCTCTATTCGCTCATCCGTTGCAGACTTGCTTATCTTGCTCCTATTAGAAATTTCATTATCAATCTGTAATCTGTCATTCAAGTTAATCAGCAATGTTTCAAGTCTTTTCTTCCTCGTCATGTTTTCCTCAGCTTCCTTAATTCTCTTTTCATCTAATGCAATCTCCCTCTCTCTCATTTGCTTTTGTTGCTCGGTGGTCTGAAGCACAAAATCTTTGAAGTGTTTGATCAACTCTGTAGTATTTTCTATCTTGCCGTGCTCGTAATCGTTCAGCACATTCATTATTTCCCTAGATCTCTCCTTCGACGATTCCATTTCTATTTTTTTCATTTCTAATGTTTTATTTACTAGCCCTCCTGTCGATAAAGCGACAGCTCCCATTTCCTCTTCGATATCAATCCCCAAAACTGTTTCGTTAAGAGTTTCAATTTCCGATCGAACTTCCTCCAAGGCTAAAGAAATGTCGGCCTCCAAAGGCTTTGGATCCGTAAACCCATCGTCTGACAACTTCAGTGCAGGGAAACGCTTTTGGAAAATAGCATTTGCTTGTTTTCCTAACCGAGTGATCTCTGGCCCATGTTTATGAGACCCTGGAGATTTGGTAAGAAGAAAAATTCGGACGCGGTAATGTATCAGCCGTGTTTTCAGTTTCATTCGTTGGCGAAAATCGGCCTTGGGATTTTCTAACAATCCGCTAATTATCGTCAACGTGGGACTGATAACTGCGATTTCCTCCCGAACCCCTCTCCGGCTGGGAGACACACTAAAAGCTTGTGTTTCTCTCTCCGTTTTCATTCTATCCTTCAACTTCCTGCGTTTAATGCTCTCGTGTTCGTCCACTGCGAAAGGAACGTTACGAGTCGCAAGCTCGTGCTCAACCTCCTGAATAGAGAGGTGAGACACTTCAATGTTTCTGTACAGCGTTTGCAAATCCATTGTGCTCATCTGTCGATTGAACAGAACTGAACAGCAATTATCAATTCACTAATTAACTAAACTAGGGTGTATCTATATTCGCAATCAAAATAAATTCGCTCTTTATCAAACAAATCAGTGTTTTGGCAATTGGCCGAATCAAGACCCGATAAACGATAAATATATCAATAAATCCGAAAACTCCCGCTATTCGATGCTATTACTGCAATGATTACTCGCTTTTGTAGGCGTACGCGCACTAGTAGACTGATGTCTAGTAAAACTGATAACTTTACTTAATCATTCAGAGGGAGCACGTTTTTGGTTACCATCTTAGCCTTTCACTTCCTAACCTATCAAACGAATTTTTCAGCTCCTACCAGCTTTCTATTCTCTCACACACTCTAGGTTTCCTTGTTTAAACGTTACTTCGATCTCTTAATCAGCTTATAATTTACGTTGGGCGCCATTTGTTACTCTACGGTCCAGAAGGGTTAACCGTGCAAGGACCTCGATCCCTGGTCAAGCCACGGGGATCTAGCGAGGCTGGGCTTTGCAACAGCCTTCTTTTTCGGGCCGCTAGCTCGATCGTGAGTAGCACGCTTGCTCTCAGGGTCGGCTCTTTAATATAGATGCTGATTAAGGGACCGGGAAGGAACGTAAAACAACTCTTTTTCAATGTAACACTTTTATTCCCTAACGACTTACAGTGTCTTGTGTGTGGCGTGTAGGTTGGCCGGCCGGCTGCTGCTGATGCTGCTCGTGATGGTGATGTTGAAGGCGGGAAGTGATCTACGCTGTGACGTTATGTAGATCGCTGGGCGGGAGAAGCTGGAATACGCTGTAGCGGTCGTCGCCGCCCGCGTGGTTCTCGACGATCGCTGGCTGTTAGTCGTCGTGTGCCTGCTTGGAGTTCGTGCTTCGCTATACACGTGTCGGACGAATTCCTTCCTCGAGTGTCCCGTGATCGTCTTTCCGGACCGATCGGTTCCCACGGGTTTGTCTCTGGGCGGATTCTCGCTTCTGCTAACCGCAGCTAGAGCTTTCAGGCTAGATTTTCGGGTCCTATGGGTAGTTAGTCCGCCACGCGGAAAGGAAGGTTAGCTTGCTACTGGGTTTTAGTTTAGAACTCGGGGTTGGTCTTAATCGACCCAATGTACCTGATTCGTATCTATTTTCCACCGAATCGTTGGTAGTTTGAACCGTGGTGAATAGCTAATTATTCAACTGCGGTGTTAATTTTCACTTTTAAAAATCTTCGTCAAAAAACTTCGATGATGTGCTTCGTCGAATGGTTGCACCGGAATAGACCTTTCCCTTCGCTCAGAACCCAGTAGCTCTTCCTTTTTCCCTTTTTTTTTAGCTCCCTTTTCTTATTCCCTTTTCGACTCCGACAGTCTTATCCTTTTTATTACGTTGGTAGCAACAACAGGGTTGAATCTTGTAAATGTGTTTCAACAAATTTTGTTTTATCTATCTCCTAACTGTCTATTAAATTTTGTTCCTAGAGTGTGATTTTTGATTTTAAACTAAGGTAAGTTTTATTATTTTTAATACGTGTATAATTATATTTTTTTAATCCTAAACACAAGCACAACATGTAACATTTTTTTGTTCTTTATTTTAATTATGCTTTTTTATTTAATTGAATTGCCTCGACGGTAACAAACGCTCTGGAACGGGATGTATAACGGCGTGCTGACACTTAAGCTGCCTAGGGGCGTAGAGATCGTCGGGTTCGCGGACGACATTGTCATAACGGTGTTGGGAGAGACGCCGGAAGAGGTGGAAATGTTGGTGACGGAGGCGATCGACAGGATTGAAAACTGGATGCAAGGAGTGAAGTTGCAGATCGCCCATCATAAAACGGAGGTGCTATTGGTCAACAACTGCAAAGTACTGCAGCGAGCAGAAATCACTGCCGGGGAGCATGTCATAGTCTCGAAGCGGGCGTTGAAACAGCTGGGCGTAATGATAGATGACCGACTGAACTTCAACAACCACGTTGACTATGCTTGCGAGAGGGCGACTAAAGCTATAAACGCTTTATCCAGAAACATGCCGAACAACGCGGGGCCATGCAGCAGCAAGAGGCGTCTTCTAGCCAGCGTATCATCGTCGATACTGAGGTACGGAGGCCCGGTCTGGGCTACTGCGCTGGAGACACAGCTGAATCGAGCAAAGCTGAGTAGTACGTTCCGGCTCATGGCCATGCGGGTCGCGAGCGTGTACAGGACCGTCTCTTCAGATGCAGTCTGCATTATCGCTGGAATGATCCCTATCGGCATCATCCTAGTGGAAGATAACGAATGCTACAAGCGGAAGGGGACCAGGGGAATACGGAAAACAATGAGAGCTGACTCGATGGCCAAATTGCAGCATGATTGGGACTCGTCGAAAAAAGGAAGTTGGACTCACAGACTCATACCGGTTCTCTCGACCTGGGTAAATAGGAGGCATGGCTAAGTGACCTTCTATCTGCAGTTCCTGTCTGGTCATGGTTGTTTTGAACAGTACCTACATCGGTTCAGACACGCTGTGTCACCCTTTTGTCCGGAGTACATAAACGTCGAGGAAACACCGGAGCATGTGATCCTCATTTGTCCTAGATTTGAAGCAGCGCGAAGGGAGATACATTCGCTTAATGTAGAGAATATTGTAGCAAAGATGTGTCGAGATGAGGGCACATAGAATGCCGTCAGCAGCGTAGTGACACTAATACTGTCGGAACTTCAGAGAAAGTGGCGAATAGAACAGCAAGCTGGCAACGCCAACTAGTAAGATATGGGCGAGTGGAACAAATCTTTTACAAACTCTATGAGCGTGGTCGTAAAGGGACGCGAGCCAGGTCTTATGGTTCCTCCAGATCGGTTTACGCCCCGACGGGTTCCAGCACGGAGACGTTCGTAATTAATTCTGTCGGAGCTCTAGCGCAGCGGAGATACGAACTTTAAGGCAACACCAACAAGCAGTTTAACGTCGGTTAGAAAAGGAAAAAAAATCCTCCAAGGGTGGGGGTAAAGGGATGCGAGTTACGTTTTCGGTATCCCTGGATCGGTTCACGTCTCGACGAGTTCCGATGTCAGCGACGACAATCACCGGTGGACCGGTAACGTTGCAAACTATAAGCGGGTGAAAAAAAAATAAAAAAAATAAAAAAAATTAAAAAAAAATTAAAAAATATTAAAAAAAAATAAAAAAAATAGATAAAAAATGAAAATAAAAAAAAGAACAAAAAAATAAAATTAAAAAAAATGTTAAATAAAAAAACACCCACACAGCGAACAGGCGCTGTCGAGGAGCGAAGGGGCTCTAAGAAAGAAGAGGTGCAAGAGCACAATCCCCTCCCAAAGTAATACTCAACGGTGGTCCCGGGAGGAAAAGAATACGGAGATACAGGAGGTTAAGGTTTAGTCGGTAGGCTTGCTGGAGAAAGAGCTGCAGCAAGAATCCGACAGTACCACGGTCAAGCCGGTAGTGGTCTCTTTTGAAGATTCCCCCTCGATAAAAAACACACACACATACACATACATACATACGCACACACACAGACATTTGCCGAATTCGACGAACTGAGTCGAATGGTATATGACAGACGGCCCTCCGGGCCTGGATTAAGTTGACGATATTCAGAATGATTGCATAACCTTTCTATAGGAGAAAGGCAAAAAGGTGCGAAATCGGCAAAGTCCCAAAAAGTCGATGCTTATCAAAAAAATTTTTTTCGAGATAACATAAAATCTCGACATTTCATTCATTTTAAAGATATTTGGCATCAAAAATACGAATTCGATTTCTGAAATTTCATGGGGTTTCCCCTTTGAAAAAAATTCGAGCTCCGGTTTATATGGGAATTTTATATGTGACCGGACGGTTTAGTCTATATTTCCGGAACCATACAAGCGATCCGTACGAAATTTTATAGACATCTGTGGGGATAATATACCGTCATCGGGGGTTACTTTACGCCACGGGGGCTACTTCACGCCAAAATTACAGAATAATACTTGAGCTTCTAGTTCAAATTTAACGTTATATTTTGACAAAAGCATTCGCTGGTTCCAACCATAAAAAATGGATGTAGGTTTAATAAAATGCTTGCAAGTAATCGTAGCAGGCGATGAAACTGAAATATAAAATGTACTCAAACAGCATTGTTGCTTTCTCTTGGGAATTTACTAGTCAAATTATTATATAAGAGGATACAGATTACGTGAAATTAACCTGGCAATGTAATGCAATTATTTGTGTTTGTACTTTTCGTCCGTATTTTTGTTTGTTTGGTAATTTGTGACCATATGTCCATTTTATCTAAAATTAGGACTACTTTACACCAAGCTTTACTTAAGTCTATATTGCTCAATCTGTATATTTGATCTAAAATGTACTCTTATTTTGGAATTTGATTCTGCTTCACAGATGATTTTTATTAGCGTATTAGTTTGACTGTCTTCAAAAATAACAGTAATCGATGATTTGCAAGTTCAGTAGTGTAATTGCAATGGCGCAAACATATAAAAACGCTATCGTTTCTAGACGTATTTAAACTATGTGTATTGAAGCAATTTGTTGTGGAATGACAGAAAAATCAGCGGGAAATCGTTCTGCACTGAGGCGAATGACCTTATGGTTAAAACCTTGCTTGCAACCTTGCAAAAAGGTCTTCGGTATATTGGAAATGGATATCTCATTAAACAAGGATGAACTGACCTGACCATTAAATATAACAGTACCATACGCGTTTCTGATGGAAAAGCCTTTGCACTCCGGACAAAATTAAAGCTACTTTTACAAGAGTATTAAAACAAGGTTGTCTAAGAAGGTTGGTAGGCTCAATAAAAAGTATATCATGAAAAGCGTTTTTTTCTCGGCTTGTTGTTTTTCATTGTAGGACTTATTGACTCTCCGACAAAAGGTTATTGGATGCATGGTGCGCTCTTTTTGATCATACCCTTTTGTTTTTTACGAGAACGACATTCATTTGCATTCACTCATATATAACGAGCAAAATCCATAACAATAAATCAAGAAGTTAGAATGATTTTGAAAAAAAAACTTTTTGGCGCAATGTGGGGGCGATTTTACGCCAATTTTTAGTTCTTCCGTGACTTTTGAGATACTTCTGCCATACGTAAAACATTAAAAAGTTTCAAATTTGGAGTTGCTTGATCGTAGTTCTTGACTGTAGTGTACAAAACGTTCCATTTTTGGCGTAAAGTAATCCACGATGACGGTAGCTATCATTTGGGACTAAGTTTGTAAAAATCGCCCCAACCATTTCCGGGAAACTGATGTGAGTTCGTTAATTTTGAAAGAAGACCGCTTTTCTCGGGAACTTTCGAAACCGTCTATGGTGGTCAATGTAGTCAACGAAAGTTCGGTTGGCCGTCAGTGACCTAGAACTTCAAATGTAAGTTGATTGAGAGACATTTTAGCGAATATTTACTCTTTGTGCTTTCAAGGGAATATCGGTTTGAATCGGAATTTGCTTTGTGACAAGCCATAACTCCGGAACCGGAAGTCGGATCAGGATGACATTTAACAACCATTTACAGGAATAAAGCCTTACTGCCTTACTGGATACTGCCGGGGCTTCCGGAACCGATGATGGTAGCCAATGTGGCCAAAGAGACTTTCAATGTCTGTTAGTGACCTAGTACTACAAATCCAAGTAGATGTGGCCACATTTTGGAAAAAAAAATTCACCTTTATGCATTCATTGCAGAATTTGTTAAAATCGACATTTTTTGTGGGATCGTACTCATCACCCTGTTTGTGAAAATCGGTTCAGCCATCTCTGAGAAAAGTGAGTGAGATTGTGATCGCGCACACACACAGACGCAATGTCACTCGGGGCCTCCGTTAAACAGTCGGTTTTCAGATCAATTGCAATACCTTTCTATTAAGAAAAGTTTTAAATTTAATTGCATTATGTAGAAAATAATAAAAATAAAAAATTTGATATCAAAAACTATTTCAAAAATTCATTTAATTTGCAATATCTTTAAATCATTTAGTTATTGAATGTATCTCAAAATGTTTTTTTCAATTCAAAATGATCATGAAAAATTGTCCTTAAAAATGCAGCTGTTTTCAAGTTATTTAAAATTTTCTCTCGACATAAAGTTTTACTTCGTGAAATTACGGCCTATTCACAAGTTATTCCCCTTTTACTCATCAAAACCAATATGTTTTTCAAAATAAACAAGGAATTTCCTGTAAATACTCAGTTCCCAGATCAAGGATGTTTTGTGTGCGACTGTCTGATGACCTTGCTTCAATAAAAATAAACAACTAGCTTTTTTATCGATTTTATGGAGTATTCTCAATGATCTGACACTTTACAACTAAAATCTGTCACGTTAGACAGATTTTAGTTGTAAAGTGTCAGATCATTGAGAATACTCCATAAAATCGATAAAAAAGCTTTTCTTCAGGAAAACTATATTTCTAACTCTTCTCTGTTTTCCAAACTTCAACTTACAACTGTGCCAACGCAAATTTGGGGGCCATCGGAACAGAAATTCTCAATTTAGTCGAGAGGCTCCAAACTCACTGCGAAAATTGCGTAACGTGACACACGTATTAAAATGGCAATAACGCAACAACCATTTATGATACAACATAACATTCTGTAGAACAACTGTGGGGTTTAGAAACCATAATAATGTGCAATTGTAATCGAATCTGATTATATCGTTTTTGCAGACTTATCTTCTGAAATATGCGTAAACTTGTAACGTGACAGACAGAAGCCTTGACCACGTATGCAATCGATTGTGGGACGTACTGCACAGTTCCTGACTGTAGTATTGATGAAACTTATTTATAGCAGCGGATGAGATGGGTTTGGTGTGGATTGCTCACGCAAGTACACTTATCTAGGTCCATCGAGTCAAGAGCTTTATTATCTCAGAACTTTGCTATTACGCCTATAGCGCTGATTATTATCGATGTCAAGCAGCTAGGTTGGCGAGAAATTACACGATTATGTAGTCGTTCAAGATTTCTAGTTTGCTGAACTGTGTGATGAGTGGGTATTGCCTGGAACTGATGGAGGTTTGGAAACTTATTTGATGGTGACCATATCATCTGTTATATAGATATTTAAAAACTGTAGAATGTGTTTGAAGAAAGTTCACTTTCTTGTATACAGGAACAGTCTAAACCTATGGTGAACATTGTAAGCAACAACTTCAACTAAATAATACAGTGCAATCAAGTTTGCTTTGATTATCATTCTTCCGCCTTTTTTCCTATCTATGCTAGAAACGATGCATAAATTATCACAATATTCTGCATTGGGCAAACCGCGAATTACTGCGAAATTCACCTCTACATCCAATGCTTCCTTTGCTGGTTATGTTTGTTACTACACACACGTATGTTTAGTGAACAAAAGGCTTTTTCTGGGAAGCAACCCACTTTTTTTAAATCCCCGAGAGAAAAAAGAAGCTGCCACCTCCAGATCAGAACGGAAATATCCTACCCACAAATGGCCCTATTTTGTTCGGTGTCTTATCTACTGGCTGCTGTTTTCATTGTTTGTTGACACCCCTGGCATACTTATCCGGTTATGCCCGGTACCCATTCCTATGCCGATCCGAACCGAAGCAGCTAGAGATGTTCACCACTGACTGCCTCGAATTCATTCCAGTTCACCATTCCAAGTATATACGAACAGAAAGTTCACATATCTGCAGCATGCTTTACGCTACTATATGGAGTACTTATGTGAGGCGAATGGGAATGGGTGTCATTATCATTGGCAAATGTGATCATGTGAATTTCCACACGAGGAAATGGGAAGAAGCATCGAACCTATCGTTGGCTTTGCTGCTTCTTTCGCTAAAAGTGAGAATTCGAACGTCATGTTTGAAATGTTTAAACTTAATACGGTTGAAATGGATTGGGCGTTGTGATATAAAAAAAAAACAACAAAGCACAATGTCGCGTTGTTTATTTTGAATTTAAATCATCAAAAACTAAGGAAATTTTTTTTGTAAACTTCATTATTTCGACAGTCCTGTAGAATTCTATTCCACGTGAACGACTAATAACTCGTTTATCTAGATCCTCATCCACAACTCACAATAACCCTCTGTCATGTCAACATTGATTCGAACGACTTGAATCTTTCCACACAATTTCCGGAAGTCATTCACTAGCCATGTCATCGAACCGCATTGTCCACTCGTGCTCGCAGTGCAGAAAGCGAAAATGAACTGTACTCCAGCAATGTGCAGGTCCCGAAGAAAAGAAATGGAGAACGATGCTGCTGACTGGTCGGACCAAAAAAGACCTGGGAAATCATTTTGCACGATTTACTTTCCCATTTGTCATTTTTATCGTGTTCGGCAAAAATCACGCGTCGGTTTTAATGATCCCATAAGCTATAAAAGCGGCCACTTTAATGGGTGGAAGATTCAATTTACCCGCGTGGTAGCCGCACGCCGGCCGATGCGCTCGCATCACATCTTCGCCGCCGCCGCTGTTGTCGTCGCTCGTCTGTTTGCTGTGTTCAAGACGCGGCAGCAAAAAGGATTGACTGGTGTTGTTTTGCCATGTTATATTTTATTGCTATTTAGGATTCATTTCGTACTTTGTTGAGCTTGTGCAAGCGAAATAAATGCCAATGAATATGAATGATGGTGGTAAATCTAGAAGGAAGTTAAAATGCTGCGTGACCTACGTGACCTGGGGCAGATGATGTTTCTTTCATTAAATACAAATGCAAATCCTATACGAAAAATTAGATAAAGAAAGTTAGATTAAGATTTAGATAAAGTGGTTTCTTAGAATTGGGGAAATTATATGGTTTGTATTTTTTTATGAAATGCTCAACAATCAAAGTCTCATTCTAAGTTGAACCAAGTACACGTATTATTTGCCTCACTATCTAATCACTTCATGCAATACAGATTTCGCTACCAACGCACAATTGGACCGGTTCATTTCCTTACTTACCATGTTTGGAACTTGTTTTGGCATCACTGTTTGCTACACCCCGGTCGTCAACAAAGCTAGTAGTTTTCTTTTTAATTTATACTTGTTGAACAATCGTGATCGTTTTTATTTTTGTACTATTTATTTTTCGTGTTAATCGGTTGTGCAAGAACTTTGAAGTTTCATGAACTTAACCAGCATCATATCTGATAGCTGCAAGTGTTGTTTTTAGTGAAAGTGATAGTTTCGTGTTTTTTTTTTCTACTTGACGTTATCACTTTGCACAACGTTACGCTCAATTTGTTGACAAAAGCGTCATCTTCTGGTGGATAGCTGATAGTTGCATGCAAGTTCGCTTCATTTTTGCTGCGTTTATTGCATACCCGGTAGGCGTTATTTTCTTTGCTCAAAAGCATGGCTTGTACCAACTGCTCGAAAGTCATAAATGATTCTGAGCGAATCACCTGTCGTGGGTATTGCGGAAATCCGTTTCACATGATATGTGTCAAGTTGGATTATGACGTTCGTGATGTTCTGGGAATCCACTCACGGAATATATTCTGGATGTGTAACGGATGTGCTGATTTGTTTTGTAACGATAATTTCCGCAGAATGGCTTCGCGTTGTTGCGACAATGCAATGCCCGACGACAATTCTCTGAAATCATTAAAGGATGACATAGCTGATTTAAAAGATGTCGTTAAAGCTCTCTCGGTTAAAGTCGACACAAAACCGCTATCTCCAACGGTGAATACACCTTGGACAGGGATTGCTGCATATAATCCCGTTCCAAACACTCCTAAGCGCAAGCGTGAAGATGATCCGCTCAAAGCAAAAATCACTAATATTCGTGGAGCAAAAGCTGCGTTTGAAACGATAAAAACAGTTTCACCACCTGAGGAGCTGTTATGGGTCTACTTGTCTGCATTTGATCCCAGCACGACGGACGATGAAGTTTCTAGACTTGTGAAAGATTGTCTGGGAAAGGATATGCAACCAAAAATAGTTCGCCTAGTTCCTAAGGATATGGATCTCTCATCGCTGAGCTTCATCACCTTCAAAGTTGGCGTTAGCAAATCATGCAGGGATAAGGCTCTGTCCAAAGACTCTTGGCCGGAGAACATCTACTTTCGTGAATTTGTGACCAATTCAAAAATTCAACGGCCTATCATCAGGATCGCTGCGAAGAAGAATCCATCTGGTGGTGGACAGTAGCGCCAAGCTATCCCGGATAAACTCGTCTGTCTAATTTCATGTTCCTCGGTAAGCGACATCGAACTACCTGGCGAATCGGCAACTTCTTCTGTGTCAGGTAAAGCCAAGAAGGGTATATGTCCTTCCGAAGCACTTCAAGATGCTGCACACCCTCAATGTAAATTTCACTTACAGTCTGCTGATGAACACTACTCAACCGACTCTACCGCTCCAGCGAACCTTCAATGTCAAAATGATAATTTCGATCGCATCGCATCTGTCCGCTCAGTATGCCTCCCATTGCAGTCAGCCGCTGGACGCAACAGTTATGACGCAGTCATTCCCTCCGTATCGCAGCTTGTTCCCCTTCCTGACAACAGTACATCCTGCTCTCCCCGCGCTATTTGCGGTGATAGTGATCATCGAGCCCACAGTCCTGAAACTTGGAATGCAGCACGACACCTCTCACATGACACTGATGGTTTGCGGATTTACTATCAGAACGCGAGAGGGCTTAAGACGAAAATTGATGACGTGTATTTAGCTGCTGTGGACGGTGACTACGATGTTTGCGTCTTCACCGAAACATGGCTCGATGCGCGTATAACATCAGTGCAGCTTTTCGGCGATGCTTACACCGTATACCGTGCGGACCGAAGTAGTGGCAACAGTATTCGCGGACGTGGAGGAGGAGTTTTGATTGCTGTTTCCACCGCATTTGCCTCATGTGAGATTGATGTAGGTAGTTTAACCAGTGTTGAGGCTGTTTGGGATAGAATTACAACTCCATCGAGGAACTTTTATATTGGTGCTGTCTATATTCCTCCTGAAAAGCGACTCGACTGCAATATCATGCAACTTCACATGGATGCTGGGAATAACGCTTCTTCACAAGCTGGCGCGGATGGCGTGATGATTGTCCTTGGTGATTTCAATCAGCCAGGACTCATTTGGGTGCCGTCACGACACGGATACGCTTACCCGGACCCGATTGCTTCGACAACCAACATCGCCAGTCGTTTGCTACTGGACGGATTTGCTTTCAACGGGCTAAGTCAAGTAAGCATGATTCCTAACCACCAGTCACGCTTTCTGGATCTCGTCTTTGTTAGTGAAACTATTATACCTGTATGTTCCGTCAATGAAGCATCCAGCGTGATTGTTCCACTTGACAACTTTCATCCCGCGCTTGAAATCTCAATTGGCACTATTCGATCAGTTCAGTATGTAGAAACTCTTTCTGTCGACCGTCTCAACTTTCGCAAAACTGATTTTGTAAAGCTGCGCAGTTCTCTGTCGCAAATTGATTGGAGTGTACTGCATGCCCAAGTGAGTGTTAATGCTGCAGTTGCCATCTACAAGCGACTACTACTGAACTGTGTTGAGACCTCAGTGCCTAAATGTCAGCCTCCTAGCAAGCCACCCTGGTCAAACAGCACTCTTCGAAAGCTAAAACGTACTCGAGCAAAAACCCTACGTGCGTACACAAATCGACGGTGTCCTCTTTCTAAGCGCATGTTCACTTTAGCCAGTAATGAGTATCGTTGTTACAACAAGCTTCTGTACAAACGCTATGTAAACCGCATCCAGAATAATCTACGCCGAAACCCGAAGGGCTTTTGGTCATTTGTCAAAACGAAGCGTAAAGAAACTGGACTTCCATCAAGGATGCTTTACGACGGCGAAGAAGCTACGACAACTGTGGCGAAATGTACGCTGTTTGCCAGATTCTTCTCGAGTGTTTTTTCAACTGACTCGCCAACCGCAAACGAACTCGAAAATGCCTCTCGCGACGTTCCTGCTTGTGCTGTTGATTTGGATGTGTTTACTGTCTCTGAACAAATGGTTATATCTGCAATTCGGAAAACCAAGTCATCTTATGCACCCGGCCTCAGTGCTATACCTTCAACTGTATTGAAAAAATGTTCGGACTTACTTGTAACACCACTTGCATATATTTTTAACCTATCGCTTCAGCAGCAAACGTTTCCTGAGGATTGGAAATGCTCAGTTATGTTCCCGGTATTCAAGAAAGGTGACAAACGCAACATAGCGAACTATCGCGGAATCTCTTCGCTAGGAGTCGAATCTAAAGTTTTTGAATCAATTATCAACGAGGCGTTATTTTCTGCTTGTCGACACTACATTAGTACATCTCAGCACGGATTTTTCCCAGGACGTTCAGTCGAGACGAATCTCGTCTGCTTTACGTCATTTTGCACGGAACAAATGTCTAAGAAATTGCAGGTGGATACTATTTACACTGATCTAAAGGCAGCTTTTGATAGAGTTAATCATGAGATACTGATAACAAAGCTTGATAAGCTAGGGTGTTCTACTAGATTCTGCCATTGGCTTCGATCCTACCTTGTGCACCGTGAAATCGTTGTTCAAATTGGCGATATTGTTTCAGAATCCTTTCTCAACACTTCCGGAGTTCCTCAAGGTAGTACGCTAGGTCCACTACTTTTTTCACTGTTCGTGAACGATGCGGTTTTCGTTCTAAGCCGTGGAGGAAAGCTGTTTTTTGCCGACGACTTAAAAATTTTTCTTGTTATACAGAATGAAGCCGATTGCCGTGAGCTACAGCATCTTATTGACACCTTTTATAGCTGGTGTGTAAGAAACATGATGGTCCTTAGCGTTGCAAAATGTTTTGTCATCAGCTATTATCGAACGAGAAATATGGTTACCTTCAACTATAACATCGCAGGAACTCTACTACAACGCGTTGACCACGTGAAGGATCTAGGAGTCATTCTTGATGATAAGCTAACGTATACTCATCACGTCTCAGCGACCATCGACAGAGCCAATCGTTTGCTGGGATTTATTTTCAAAATATCCAACGAATTTCGGGATCCTCTATGCTTCAAGGCTCTTTATTGCTCATTGGTGCGCCCGCAGTTGGAATTTGCAAACGTCGTTTGGTGCCCGTATCAAGCTACGTGGAGCCTTAGGATCGAAGCAGTCCAGCGTAAATTCATACGATATGCGTTACGTGAATTGCCGTGGAACGATCCATTAAACCTGCCACCGTACGAGGACCGTTGTCGTCTTTTAGGACTTAATACTTTAACACGCCGGAGACATGCAGCGCAAGCTACCTTCGTGTCAAAGATTCTGCTGGCTGAATATGATGATCCGGAGCTACTAGCGCAAATCAACCTCTACGCGCCTACTCGTTCTCTTCGCCCTCGAGCCCTGCTGCATTCTGAAATGCGCAGCACTAACTACGCTACCAATAGTCCAATTTTAGCAATGAGTCGTCGCTTCAACGAGTTTGCTGAAATTTTTGACTTCGTCATGAACTCTTCGCAGTTTCGTCGTCGTATATTGTCACTATTTTAATTATGTTTAGTTTACCTTAGTTTAGTATAGCTCATTAAGACAAATTGTCAGTTGGACTTTTTTTATACAAATACAAATACAAACAAAATGTGATTATTCTAAATTTAAATTATTCTATTTTCTAATTGTTTTTAACTCTAGAACGTTGCACTGGGGTACAGATGTACCCCACGCCTTCTTTGGAGCCGTGTGAAAACAAGAATTCGGCATTTACCGACATGGGATCCTAACCATAATTCAATTTAGAGTTCCTAGTAAGAGTAGGAAAAGGTGGTATATCCAGTTTGCTTATAGCCTTTGTGGAAGCAGGTGTCAAAGTAGGCGTGGGGTACTTTTGTACCCAGTGTACGGTTGCCGTTAGTATTTCGTCAGGCTTCGTGCTGTCAGTGGAAATGTGATTCGTGACAATACCAGTTTGAATACTGGTTGTTTTACTACGTGAGTAACAATTTGTATTATATAATCATTTTTAATCATTTATTTAATTTAATTTTGAAGTGGAACTAAAAATCGTTCTCATTTTTGCTGATTTTAATTGTTTATTTTTTATAATTTTTCAAAGTAATTGCTCGCAAGTATAATTTGTGCATAAAAACTGCTGTAACAGTAACGTTGCATGTTACCAATGTATTACTGGTCAGAAATATTTTTTCATTTCAATTTCCACCCCATTTCGTGATATTTTCCAAAACACGAATTTTAAACTTTCACTCTTCAAAATAATTGCACTTTTCCAAAAATATCTAAATTTTTGAACCGTTTCAAGACCACTTCAACTTTGAGAATCACTTGATTTTTTTTCAAATCGGTTGAAAATTCGCAGTTATAGTAATTTTTGTAAAAAAAACATGTTTAATCCACCTAACAGTGTGATGAGACATTTCTTATAACTCTTATCACTCTCTTCGGATAATACATCGTTTGAGAGCATTTAGAACTTGATGCTTCGCGATGTTTTTGATAACACATACTACATGGGATAGTGGCAGGACTCAGAAAATCGCTCAAATCAGCATAGGACAACATCAGTGCTAGAAATCTCAAACAAAATCAATGGGAAAGCGAAAAAATGGCCCATAAAATAGACATATAGACATACCAACGAATTATTGTTAATGCTCTGTTAATAAAATATCTATATTGTGGTGGGAAAACTGAATTTTCCTAAAGGGGTTATATATTGTACTGAAACAAAAAAAAACGATTTTTTTTAATCGAATTGAAGTTTATATTTTACTCAAATTTCCATCGCGACTGAGAACTAAGAAATCAACGCTTTTTCTTGAAAAGGGCGATACTAGCAGTGATACCATTCAAAGAAAATCAACAGTGAATATTTCCAGACTTGGTTTTATTTCCTATTTAAGAACTATTGTGTTTTTTGACATCCTAGCTTGCATGATTCAGTGATCGAAACACAAAGCTTCATAAAGTATTTGAAATTATTAAATTAAAATTTGTTTTTGCTATTGAAATTGACAAAATGATAGTATCGCCCCTTTGGCGATTGTTTACTTTTTCGGTCCCATCTATCAGCATTGAAGTATCGCCCTTACGTTTTTTTACAATAACTACCGTTTTACAACACCGATTTCGTCCGGGTTTTTTCAATAGAGATCATTGTTACTATTTACAGCTGGTATCAGTCTGATAATCCTAAAAAATACGAAAATAACAGTTTCGCCTCCAAACTGCTAGCAAAAAAAGTATCGCCCTGTTTGCTTGCATGGAGCGTGGAGGGCGAAACTTTAAATAAACAAACAAAAATACAGTTTCCCCCGTTGTATTTTTTGCTGTAGTTTAAGAAAGCAATATCGTAGAATCAAAATTTTTAGGTTAATTTGTTGCGTTTCAAAGCCCTCATTCGCATGTAAGAAAAAAGCCCTATGTTTACATTTGTAAGTATCGCCCTTTTCACAAAAAAAGCGTTGAAATGAAATCGCAGCTCCTGATATCACGCTATCTCTGAAGTACATGCGTGCATAGTTTCAAATTTTACTTCTACATCGACTTTTTCTAAAGGTGACTTCCCAGTAGTATTCTTGATTTGAATTATTATCGCTAATCCTTCCGTCACTTGCGTTAATGCACTGGGTGCACAGTGCTCTAAAACTCTAGCGAAATCGTCTTAGGGCACCAGCGGGTCTGTAAAGAATACTAAAAATTAATTTCTATTCCATAATTTTCAGTTCAGCAATTCGAGAGTTCGTGCTCACCGCAAACCATGAAAAATAGACTACGTTGTGAAGCGATGATCACTATTTATTAAAAAATCACGGTTAAATAAAAAATAAAACTATAAAAAAAATTCAAATAGTTTATAATTTTCACAAACCTATTAGGAAAAATTGTGTAATAAGCTTTACTAATATTGTGTAGGAAAAAAGCTGAAAATTTGAAATGAAATCTGAGGATTATGATTGATTACAGAACTCTGGAATTTTCTATTGGAATGTTTTCAGGCATGAATTTGATATTGATGCTATTTAATAATAGTCTTGATTTCACAGTTGTCTAATTTAGACAACTGTGAAATCAAGACCAATGGATCAGTTACATATCAGGACCCCATTCCGACAATTTATCAAAAGTCCTCATGATGTTTACAACAACAGGTTATCAATCTACGGATCAGATAATGTTATTGTAATATTGAATTAAATCAGTTTGCATCAATAAATTTTCAACTCCAATCCAATATTTTTTTTGTATGGTGGGGGGGGGGGGGGGGGGGTGTATGGTGTTAAAACCTTCTCTTGGCTACGCCGTTGCTTGGAGTTATTTATTTCGCTTTTCATTTTCCAAAAGGTTTCAGATCAATCCGATGGTCATAAGTTAGAAAAATTGCAGTCAGAAGGTTCGCACAAATGAACATTTTTGCACTGATAAGTTATCAAGTTCCTTCCAGACAACTTGGAAGTGTTCGGTGATTTTTTCTAGCGGTTGTAGATAGAAAAATGAAATACAAAATTCGATTTATCGAAATAATGTTTGGCTTATTTCAATGGATTATTACTATATTGAACAATAAATAGGCGACGAAGAGTAATCCACAAACAACAAGCCATAACTTTTAAAGTATTCAAAATAGATATTTGAAGTCTTCAGTAAAGTTATTCGCAAAAGTAAGAGCTACAAATTTGCTGAAGGCATCATTTCATTATAATCACTTCCAAGAAAATTTGTGAAAATATCTCACTCATAGGGGGATTAATCAGCAAAAGCACAATACCAAAAGAAAGAGCATATTACCTCTATTAAATTCTCCGAAGATACTATTGACCTAAAATAGGCCGTTTTGGCGTTAATAATAGATTACATGTTTTTGGTCATATTTCTGGCAATGGGAAATGATAGAAATCTTTCGTCCGCATTTAATATTAAATATCTCTTTTGATAATAGACCGATTTCAACAATCTATAGCTTGTTCGAAAGGTATTCGTTTAAGCTGTCTAAAAACATATAAATTGTTAATCTATATTGTCAATTTCGGCTGATAATTTAAAAAAACTGCCAAAAGCGCCATTTTTACGCATTCAAACATTCATATCTTGGAAACTAAACATCAGAATCAAAAACAAATTAATAGCGTTCATACTGTTTTTTAGTTCTTTCATTTAAAATTGGTTTGGATAAGATCGGTTCAGCCATTGCTGAGAAACACGAATGAGAATTGGTCCGTTACATACACACACACACAGACACACACACACACACACACACACACACACACACACAGACATTGTCCCAAATCGTCGAGCTGAGTCGATTGGTATATAAGACTCGGCCCTCCGGGCCTCGGAAAAAATCTTGAAAGTTTGAGCGAATTCTATACATTTCTTTTATAAGAAATGTAAAAAGTCAAAGCTGCGATTTTTCACTGTTTTACATTTCTTATAAAAGAAATGTATAGAATTCGCTCAAACTTTCAAGATTATTTCCGAGGCCCGGAGGGCCGAGTCTTATGTACCAATCGACTCAGCTCGACGATTTGTGACAATGTCTGTGTGTGTGTGTGTGTGTGTGTGTGTGTGTGTGTGTGTGTGTGTGTGTGTGTGTGTGTGTGTGTGTGTGTAACGGACAAATTCTCATTCGTGTTTCTCAGCAATGGCTGAACCGATCTTATCCAAACCAATTTTAAATGAAAGAACTAAAAAACAGTATGAACGCTATTAATTTGTTTTTGATTCTGATGTTTAGTTTCCAAGATATGAATGTTTGAATGCGCAAAAATGGCGTATTTTGCAGTTTTTTTGAATTATCTGCCGAAATTGACAATATAGACTAACAATTTATATGTTTTTAGACAGCTTTAACGAATACCTTTCGAACAAGCTATAGATTGTTGAAATCGGACTATTATCAAAAGAGATATTTGACATTAAATGCGGACGAAAGATTTTTATCATTTCCCATAGCCAGAAATATGACCAAAAACATGTAATCTATTATTAACGCCAAAACGGCTTATTTTAGGTCAATAGTATCTTCGGAGAATTTAATGGAGGCAATATGCCCTTTCTTTTGGTATTGTGCTTTTGCTGATTAATCCCCCTATGAGTGAGATATTTTCACAATTTTTTTTGGAAGTGATTATATCGAAATGATGCCTTCAGCAAATTTGTAGCTCTTACTTTTGCGAATAACTTTACTGAAGACTTCAAATATCTATTTTGAATACTTTAAAAGTTATGGCTTGTTGTTTGTTGATTACTCTTTGTCACCTATTTATTGTTAAATATAGTAATAATCCATTGAAATAAGCCAAACATTATTTCGATAAAACGAATTTTATATTTCATTTTACTATCTACAACCGCTAGAAATAATCACCGAACACTTCCAAGTTGTCTGGAAGGAACTTGATAACTTATCAGTACAAAAATGTTCATTTGTGCGAACCTTCTGACTGCAATTTTTCCAACTTATAACCATCAGATCGATCTGAAACATATCGGAGAATGAAAAGCGAAATAAATAACTCCAATCAACGGCGTAGCCAAGAGAAGGTTTTGGGGTTTAACACCATACAACCCCCCCCCCCCCCCACACCCAAAAAAAATATTGGATTGAAGTTGAAAATTTATTGATGCAGACTGATTTAATTCAATATTACAATAACAATTATCTGATCCGTAGATTGATAACCTGTTGTTGTAAACATCATGAGGACTTTTGATAAATTGTCGGAATGGGGTCCTGATATGTAACTGATCTCTTGGTCTTGATTTCACAGTTATCTAATAGCATCAATATCAAATTTCTGCCTGAAAACATTCCAATAGAAAATTGCAGAGTTCTGTAATCAATCATAATCCTCAGATTTATTTTCAAATTGATCTCGTTTTTGTAGAGATGTACTGTAATAAGGGTCTTTATTTAATAGGAAGCGAAGTTAAAATTGATTTAATGTCTATGAAACAAGGAACTGCTCACCAAAAAATGCATAAATTTCAACATTTGCTAAAAATGTTTTTGCCTTTCTCATTCACTCTAAAATTCGTCGATCTAATCCCGACCGGGAGGGCCGAGTGTCATATGCTAATCGACTCAGTTCGTCGAGATCGGAAAATGTCTGTGTGTGTATGCATGTCTGTATGTATGTATGAGTATGTGTGTATGTGGAAAAAAAATATGACCTCTGTTAATCAGAGATGGCTGGATCGATTTGCACAAAGTTAGTCTCAAATGAAAGGTACAATCTTCCCATCGGCTGTAATTGATTTTTTTTTATTGATTGGACTTCCGGATCCGGAGTTACGAGTTGAAGAGTGCAATCACACAGCAAATTCCAATATAAACTGAAATGAAAAATTTTCAAAATCAAATTTGTATTTTTGATGCCAAATGACATTATAATGCATGAAACATTGAGATTTGATGTAAACTCGAAAAAATTACGTTTGACAAAAATTGATTTTTTTGGACTTTGGTACTTTTTTGCTTGTTACTATTTTCTGAAAAATTAATTCTGCATAATTTTAAAACTTCAAAAATTACGGTTTCGGAATTATGCCGTTTAGACATTAAGATCGATTTTCACCAAACCCCCACCAATTGTAAAATTGGTATTGTAAAAAAACGTAAGGGCGATACTTCAATGCTGATAGGTGGGACCAAAAAAGTAAACAATCGCCAAAGGGACTATATACTATATATACAATCATTTTGTCAATTTCAATAGCAAACACAAATTTTAATTTGATAATTTCAAATACTTCCTGAAGTTTTGGGTTTCGATCACTGAATCATGCAATCTAGGATGTAAAAAACACAATAGTTCTTAAATAGGAAATAAAACCAAGTCTAAAAATATGCACTGTTGATTTTCTTTGAATGGTGGGTTTTTTCAAGAAAAAGCGTTGATTTCTTAATTCTCAGTCGCGTTGGAAATTTGAGTAAAGTATAAACTTTAAATCGATTAAAACAAATCGATTTTTTTTGGCTCAGTTCAATATACATAACCCCTTTAGAAAAATCAGTTTTCCCACCACAATGCATTTATTGAGGAATTTAGATGTTTTATTAACAGAGCATTAGCAATAATTCGTTTGTATGTCTATTTTATGGGCCATTTTTTCGCCTTCCCATTGATTTGGTTTGAGATTTCTAGAACTGATGTTATCCTATGATGATTTGAGTGATTCTCTGAGTCCTGCCACTGTCCCATGTAGTATGTGTTATCAAAAACATCGCGAAACATCAAGTTCTAAATGTTCTCAAACGATATAATATCGGAAGAGAGTGATAAGAGTTATAAGAAATGTCTCATCACACTGTTGGGTGGATTAAAAACGTTTTTTTGTTCAAACCAATTTATATATCATGGATTCAATAAATTCCTTACTTTCACTTACACAGCTGTTTTCACAATTAAAAAACGCTTTTAATCCACCTAACAGTGTGATGAGACATTTCTTATAACTCTTATCACTCTCTTCGGATATTATATCGTTTGAGAACATTTAGAACTTGATGTTTCGCGATGTTTTTGATAACACATACTACATGGGATAGTGGCAGGACTCAGAGAATCGCTCAAATCAGCATAGGACAACATCAGTGCTAGAAATCTCAAACCAAATCAATGGGAAAGCGAAAAAATGTCCCATAAAATAGACATTCCAACGAATTATTGTTAATGCTCTGTTAATAAAATATCCAAATTGTGGTGGGAAAACTGAATTTTCCTAAAGGGGTTACTTATTTATCATTCGGATGTATGAAAAAAGCCTTATGTTTACATTTGTGAATATCGCCCTTTTCACAAAAAAGCGTTGAAATGAAATCGCAGCTCCTGATATCACGTTATCTCTAAAGTGCCTGCGTGCATAGTTTCAAATTTTACTTCGACATCGACTATTTCTAAAGGTGACTTCCCAGTAGTATCCTTGATTTGAATTATTACCGCTAATCCTAATGTCAAAGAACAAATAAAAACCTCTCGAAAACGAACCGTTTGGGGAAATCATCATCATTACTGGAATTTTCATTTTCACGAAACTTTTCGATAGCCTTCCGTCACATGCGTTAATGCACTGGGTGCACAGTGCTCCGAAAATCTAGCGAAATCGTCTTAGGGCACCAGCGGGTCTAATTCAGAGCTATCTGCGCGGCGAGTTAAATCTGTAAAGAACACTAAAAATTATTTTCCATTCCATAATTTTCAGTTCAGCAATTCGAGAGATCGTACTCACCGCAAGCCATGAAAAATAGACTACGTTGTGAAGCGATAGTAACTCTTTATTAAAAAATCACGGTTAAATAAAAAATTAAACTATTAAAAAATTTCAAATAGTTTATAATTTTCACAAACTTATTAGGAAAAATTGTTTAATAAGCTTTCGTAATATTGTGTAGGAAAAAAGCTGAAAATTTCAGTATTTTCTCTATCTGCAACATATAAACCCTTAAGTATACCAATTAATTGGTATACGAATTGGAATAGGTTCGCCAAATTTTGGAAGAAGTCTATAAAATAACCTCTTGAAAGCTACCTAAAAATTGTTGTAGTTCGATGCAATAAAAAAATCATATTTGGCAATACATATTTGGCTGATACAATTGGGGTGTCAATGTATTATAATAGATATTCAGCATTCGAAGAAGTTTCTTGTGAACGAGTGTAGAACGACTTTGTTTCTACTTACTTGAAGTCAGCGGCGTAGCCAGAAATTCGGTTTGGCGGGGGTTTGGTGAAAATCGATCTTACTGTCTAAACGGCATAATTCCGAAACCATAATTTTTGAAGTTTTAAAATTATGCAGAATTATTTTCCAGAAAACAGTAACAAGGTTCGTGTCTTTAGCGAATTTGTTGCGACTTTATTGTAGTCCTGAATATTAACCTGAGAAAATTCACCATAAATACTTCTTGGACAATATACCGTCAAAATTGTTTTATCAAATGATGCGCTGTTTAACGTTTGTAAAACTCATCGAAGATACTAAACCTCCGAAATTGGCGGTTTCAAAATGATGTTATCTTGACCTTAAATTACTGTTTTTAAACATTTGACCTATACATACAATTGGTCATACAACAAAAATCAAATGCTCATCAAAATCGATCAGAACCTGCTAGAGTCGAATGGAAATCGTCATTTTTCATAAATTTCTCTCTACATTCGGAAAGTGTTATCCTCGTTATTAATCATATTACGTTTTCGTCTCAACTCGACGCATTCCCAAAATAAAAACCTGTTTTAATCCATCTAGTGGTGCAATTGTGCTTGTCTCATTTGTCCAGACTACGATTCCATGGCTGGTTATGTTCAATACAATGGTGGGAATGAATATTACATGTTCAGTACGATTTGCACATACATACAATGGATCGACAGCCACGATCTTGAGATACTATGTGATACTGAAACATCGCTTGAAACCAGCGGCGGATCATGGAGAAAGATCCGAGAGGTCCAGGTGCAGCCGAAAATTTTCAACTTGTTAAGAAATTTTAAATTAGTTTTAATTTTAAAGTAGCAACCCCTCACTGCATACTCCCTCCGGGCCGGTATGATTGACGATTTTTAGAGTGATTGCATAACCTTTCTATATGAGAAAGGCAAAAATGTACCAAAGTCCAAAGAAGTCAATTTTTGTCAAACATCTCAATGTTTCATGCATTGTAAAGCCATTTGGCATCAAAAATACAAATTTGGTGTTGAAAATTTTTCATTTCAGTTTATATGAGAATTTGCTGTGTGATTGCACTCTTCAACTCGTAACTCCGGAACCGGAAGTCCAATCAATAAAAAATTCAATAACAGCCGATGGGAAGGTTGTACCTTTCATTTGAGACTAACTTTGTGTAAATCGGTCCTGCCATCTCTGAGAAACTGAGGTCACATTTTTTTCCACATACACATATACATACACACACAGACATTTTCCGATCTCGACAAACTCAGTCGATTGGCATATGACACTCGGTCCTCCGGGTCGGGATTAGATTGACGAATTTTAGAGTGAATGAGAAAGACAAAAACATTTTTGGCAAATGTTGAAAGTTATGCATTTTTTTGGTGAGCAGTTCTATGTTTCATAGACATTAAATCAATTATAACTTCGCTTCCTATTAAATGAAGAACCTTATTACAATACATTTCTACAAAAACGAGATCAATTTGAATATAAATCTGAGGATTATGATTGATTACAGAACTCTGGAATTTTCTATTGGAATGTTTTCAGGCAGGAATTTGATATTGATGCAATTAGACAACTGTGAAATCAAAACCAATAGATCAGTTACATATCAGGACCCCATTCCGACAATTTATCAAAAGTCCTAATGATGTTAACAACAACAGGTTATCAATCCACGGATCAGATAATTGTTATTGTAATATTGAATTAAATCAGTCTGCATCAATAAATTTTCAACTTCAATCCAATATTTTTTTTGGGTGTTGTGGGGGGGGGGGGTGTTGTACGGTGTTAAACCCCAAAACCTTCTCTTGGCTACGCCGTTGCTTGGAGTTATTTTTTTTTCGCTTTTCATTTTCCGATATGTTTCAGATCGATCCGATGGTTATAAGTTAGAAAAATTGCAGTCAGAAGGTTCGCACAAATGAACATTTTTGTACTGATAAGGTATCAAGTTCCTTCCAGACAACTTGGAAGTGTTCGGTGATTATTTGTAGCGGTTGTAGATAGTAAAATGAAATACAAAAGTCGTTTTATCGAAATAATGTTTAGCTTATTTCAATGGATTATTACTATATTGAACAATAAATGGGCGACAAAGAGTAATCAACAAACGACAAGCCATAACTTTTAAAGTATTCAAAATAGATATTTAAAGTCTTTAGTAAAGTTATTCGCAAAAGTAAGAGCTACAAATTTGCTGAAGACATCATTTCGATATAATCACTTCCAAGAAAATTTGTGAAAATATCTCACTCATAGGGGGATTAATCACCAAAAGCACAATTCCAGAAGAAAGGCCATATTACCTCCATTAAATTCTCCGAAGATACTATTGACCTAAAATAAGCCGTTTTGGCGTTAATAATAGATTATATGTTTTTGGTCATATTTCTGGCTATGGGAAATGATAAAAATCTTTCGTCCGCATTTAATGTTAAATATCTCTTTTGATAATAGTCCGATTTCTACAATCTATAGCTTTTTCGAAAGGTATTCGTTAAAGCTGTCCAAAAACATATAAATTGTTAATCTATATTGTCGATTTCGGCAGATAATTTCAAAAAACTGCAAAAAACGCCATTTTTACGCATTCAAACATTCATATCTTGGAAACTAAACATCAGAATCAAAAACAAATTAATAGCGTTCATACTGTTTTTTAGTTCTTTCATTTAAAATTGGTTTGGATAAGATCGGTTCAGCCATTGCTGAGAAACACGAATGAGAATTTGTCCGTTACATACACACACACACAGACACACACACACACACACACACACACACACACACAGACATTGTCCCAAATCGTCGAGCTGAGTCGATTGGTATATAAGACTCGGCCCTCCGGGCCTCGGAAAAAATCTTGAAAGTTTGAGCGAATTCTATACATTTCTTTTATAAGAAATGTAAAACGAAGAAAATTATGTATTATACATTTCTTTTGTTTGCATTTTTACCTGCGAAAATTGCAGTCAAACGCGTGGGGTACATTTATACCCCAGTGCAACGTTCTAGGAAACGCAAGTGCAACGTTCTAGGGTTAAAGAGTGGACACAAACGGATAAGGGGAATCGGAATTGAATCTATGCCCGAGACTTCAGCTTTAAGCTGGTTCGGCTATGAACAATGAATTTTCGTAACTTATGAAAACTTGCCGTGTTTTAGATAGGCTACAGTAAATGGAAAAAACTTTCTCTCGCATGAGATAGTTTGGGTAGTTTTATCTTCGATTCCAAAAAATCTTTGAACTAAATACTACGAGAAGAAATCATTGTAGAAGCATTCATATTTTTTGAATGGATAATAATAAAAGCAAAATGAAGAATGTTTCATGAGCTGTTCTTTAAACCTAATATTTTCTTATTGGACAATTGCAACATACATGTATATAGGCTCGTAGCGTACGGTTGACTACGCCAAGGGCACCAACTATAGAGGAGCGCTGAAATCTTGACATGCTTTATAAGTTAAGTGGGATGTCATATAATCAGCCAGAATAAGTGTCATTTCACTGTACCGGTACACACTGTATTATTGTTCGGTAGTCGAACTTGAAAAGAAAACCAAAGTAAACAACAACTAAACTAATTCTCAACCAAAAGCACCAGACGACCATGATACGGCCCTGTCAGCCGAATTTAATTCACAATAAATGGGTTTGTTCTCAAATGTAAAAAGGCTAAAAGAGTAAATGACGAATGTGCTTTTGTTGCACGACACGAACATTTTAACTTAAAAGGAGGGCTTTAAATTAAAAACGAGTTTAATCCACCTAACAGTTTGATGAGACATTTCTTATATCACTATCTTCGGATATTATAACGACACAACATGATGTTTCGCGATGTTTTTGATAACGCATACTACATGGGATAGTGGTAGGCCTCAGAGAAACGCCCAGATCAACATCTTCGGATATTATATCGATCATCTTTGCGAGAAATGTCGAAAGTCAAATGCTGGCCCAAAAATGGAAAAAAATTGCGCATATTCGAAGTAGGGGAACATGGGGAGACTTGACCAGGTTTTCAGCTAAACCTGCATAAATCTCTGAAATAGCCTTCAATCTCTCAAAAAACATTGAGATATAGTGTGCAATGTTATTGTGCATGTTCATGAATTTTTGCAGAATTTTTAATTTAATTTTCCAAAAATTATAAAAGATTTTCTGTGATCGTGTTTTTTGGTCAAGTCTCCCCACTGCGAGGAGACTTGACTAAGGCCTAGGGAGACTTGACCAAGAGAATTTTGAAAAATCATAACAAAAAATAATGACGTAAAACATACTGTAACTATTTTTTTCCATATTGTCGAGATCCTTAGGAAGCAGTAAAAAATATAGAAAGGTTGCATTTCATAAATTTTGATTTTTTTTTAAATGCATTTCTTTCTAAGGAGTGAAAGTACTGCTTTCATTGTATGTTCATAGTCGCGAAATCAGTCATATTACTGCTTGTTTACTAATATTAAAATATACAGACTTATGTTTGAAGTGGGATTTTTTGTAGCGTGATTAACGTTAACATTAGATACCAAATCATAATAAATATTAGGAATTTTGAATCTTTCTTCAGTTAATTGCCACTTGGTCAAGTCTTCCCAACATTAGTTATTTCGTTCAAAGTCATGCAAATTTTAGTAATAACTATTAGAATGTTCCGAAGTATGTAAAATCATTTCGCTGCTTCATTAGGAGTAAGATGATATATGAGTATTTTAATAGTAATTAGTAGTCGAGTAGATATGTCCATACAAAGTTTGATAAAAAATTACATCATTTAATGTAAATTTATTAATTACGAAATATTTTCTATAAGGACAATATTTTTCATTCCAGTCTTTTAAAATTACCTTAAGGGATCGAAACAAGTAAAGAAATATTTTTGGAAAAAATTTAAGAATCGAATAGAAGACGTTATAGCCAAAAATAGAGTTTTGCGCTTGGTCAAGTCTCCCCATGTTCCCCTACATAACATTAAAAGCGTTTATTCATTATTTTTATTTTTTATTGCGCTTTTTTAAATAAGCAATTTCCCATCGATTTTTTTTAAATAATCAGCGTTGTCATTTTGCGAAAAATCAAAATCGTTATAAGGAATCGAGAACACTTTTGTTTTTGGCTACAGGTCAAAAATTACGGAAGATAGATTTTTGGTAGAAGACTTTTTCCAAAGGAACTAGTCTGTGGGAAAATGTTGTCCAGCCGCAATCTTGTGTTAAAAACACTTGAAACTTTTATTTTTTTTATTCAAATCGTTTATTTGATAAGGCACGTTGCGTTAGCTTAAAGGTGCCAATTTTGTTTTGTTTTACATTTTAAATTGCTTAAAACTAGGGGATTACATATTGATTTTTTAAAATGAAACTAATGCGATTTTATAGCTATCTTATATATCTACACAAGGGGATAATATTATTTTCATAAGATTAGGGGGGTCATTTAGTTTTTGTGGCAATATGGTTTGACATTTTTATCAGTGAGATTATTGGTGCAAATAATGTTTAACTAAGGGGGACAATTTTTTACGACTAACTTAAAACTAGGAATAACTAGAGGGCATGATTGAATTTTGTAAAGATTCGTAATTATAGTTATTTTTGTGGGTAGTAGAGTTGGGCAATTTCAACGAGATTATATAATATAATAGTTAAAACTAGAAGAGACAAGAAGAGCTAAATGCTTCGTGATATATTGGGGGGGGGGGGAGGTAGGGGTTTTACTTCTGGGTATAAGAGTAAGGGGAGGGAGGGTAGACAAAGATGGCAGGGAGAGAAAATTATTTCAGTTTCAGGCATCGTGAGATCAAAGGATGGATTACAAACTCGGGTGGCCTTCATCAGGGGAATCATGTACTGGGACGCCGGGTGGTCCTCCTCAAGATGGCAGGGGTTTTTCCAGACGATTTCGTAGTACGGCTCAGATGTGGATCGGCTACATTTCGAGTTAAGCGTGTTAGGTCCCGTGTTTGTTGGCTCATTCGATACAGATGCTTTGATACAGGTGGAAGAGAGTTCTGAGAATGATAAGGAAAATAAGAAGGGGCAGTTAGACTTGTATGTTGATGGTTTTGAGGAACGTGTATATAAGGGACATATAGAGGACATCGCGGCTTGCCAGCACATCTCGAACCGGGACGTTGGTTGGTCTTCCTCGGGCCCGCAGGGTATCCATTAGCCTACACCTGGCGGAACTGTACTCGGTGCACGCCCAGACAATGTGCTCGATGTCGTGATAGCCGTCGCCTCAAGCGCAGATACCACTATCCACGAGCCCAATACGCCGGAGATGTGCATCCAGCGTGTAATGGTTTGCCATGAGTCGGGACATCACACGAATGAAGTCACGACCCACATCCATCCCCTTGAACCAAGGTTTCGTCGATACCTTAGGGATTATCGAATGTAGCCACCTTCCCAGCTCTCCACTGCTCCACGAAGTTTGCCAACTTTCGAGGGTTCTCTGATGAGTAATACTAAAAAATTCGCTGAAGCAAATTGGTCTTTCGTAAACGTCTCCTTCTAAGGCACCCACCTTAGCTAAGGAGTCTGCCTTCTCATTGCCCGGAATGGAGCAATGAGAAGGGACCCATACCAAGGTAATCTGGAAAGAGTTGTCAGATAAAGCACTCAGTAGCTCCCGTATTTTCCCCAAAAAATACGAGGAGTGCTTTCCATGTTTCATCGAGCGAATAGCGTCAATGGAACTGAGGCTATCCAAAACGATGAAGTAATGGCCTGCGGGTAATGTTTCAATGACTCCAAGGGTATACTGAATGGCAGCTAGTTCTGCGGCGTAAACTGAAGCAGGGTCACTGAGTTTGTAGGAGGCGGTGAACTTTTGATTGAAAATACCGAAGCCAGTGGACCCTTCGAGGTTTGATCCGTCAGTATAAAACATCTTAGAACAGTCGACTTCTCGGAATTTATTATAAAAAATGTTTGGAACCACTTGTGGGCGTATGCGGTCCGGGATTCCACAAATCTCGTCTTTCATGGATGTGTCGAAGAAAACAGTAGATTCAGAAGTATTTATGAAATGCACACGGTTGGGATTGTAAGAAGAAGGGTTAATATTCTGCGCCATGTAGTCAAAGTACAGGGACATGAAACGGGTCTGAGAATTGAGCTCAACAAGCCTTTCGAAATTTTCAATCACGACCGAGTTCAAGATATCGCATCGAATGAGCAATCGATATGAGAGTTCCCAAAATCGATTTTTCAACGGGAAAACGCCCGACAGCACTTCGAGACTCATCGTATGGGTCGACTGCATGCACCCTAAGGCGATACGCAAACAACGATACTGAATTCTTTCGAGTTTGATGAAATGTATTTTCGCGGCGGAGCGAAAGCAGAAGCATCCGTATTCCATTACCGACAGTATCGTTGTTTGATACAACCTAATTAGGTCTCCTGGGTGGGCACCCCACCATGTTCCGGTTATTGTACGAAGAAAGTTGATCCTTTGCTGGCATTTCTGTTTCAGATACCGAATATGGCATCCCCAAGTACCTTTCGAGTCGAACCAGACCCCTAGATATTTTACTGTGAAGACCTGAGCGATAGTTTGACCCATTAATAGAAGCTGTAGTTGTGCTGGCTCACGCTTCCTTGAAAATACAACTAGCTCAGTTTTCTCCGTGGAGAATTCGATACCCAGCTTAACAGCCCAAGCAGACAAATTGTCCAAGGTATTCTGTAATGGTCCTTGTAGATCGACAGCTTTGGGTCCCGTAACAGACACCACGCCATCGTCTGCAAGTTGCCTTAACGTGCAGGAATTGTCAAGACATTCATCAATGTCGTTGACGTAGAAATTGTATAACAGGGGGCTTAGACATGAGCCCTGGGGAAGGCCCATGTAGCTAAATCGTGATGTCGATAAGTCACCATGCGAAAAATGCATGTGCTTTTCCGACAACAAGTTTAGTAAAAAGTTGTTTAAAGTCGCTGAAAGACCATG
This sequence comes from Topomyia yanbarensis, assembly GCF_030247195.1. Classification (NCBI taxonomy): domain Eukaryota; kingdom Metazoa; phylum Arthropoda; class Insecta; order Diptera; family Culicidae; genus Topomyia; species Topomyia yanbarensis. Next base: position 117,578,853 of record NC_080671.1, read on the forward strand.
CTGGTGCAGCTTCTCTGAAAGAATGTTGATCGAAACTGAGTCAAAAGCCCCCTTTATATCTAGGAACACTGATGCCATCTGCTCTTTGCTAGCATAGGCCATTTGAATTTCAGTTGAGAGCAACGCAAGACAATCGTTCGTCCCTTTGCCTTTGCGAAAGCCAAATTGTGTATCTGACAGTAAGCCATTTGCTTCGACCCAATTGTCGAGGCGGAATAGGATCATTTTCTCGAACAACTTCCGGATACAGGATAGCATTGCGATCGGACGGTACGAATTGTGGTCGGAGGCTGGTTTTCCTGGTTTTTGGATGGCGATGACCTTCACTTGTCTCCAATCGAGTGGGACAATGTTAGCCTCGAGAAACTTATTAAATAAGTTCAACAAGCGTCTCTTGGCAGAGTCTGGCAGATTCTTCAACAAGTTGAATTTGATTCTGTCTGGCCCTGGAGCTTTATTGTTACACGACAAGAGAGCAAGTGAGAACTCCACCATCGAAACAGGTGTTTCGTTCGCGCTATCGTGAGGAGACGCGGCGCGGTAAATCTTCTGTGCCGGGGCGGAATCCGGACAAACCTTCTTGGCGAAATCGAATATCCAACGGTTTGAATATTCTGCACTCTCGTTAGTACTGTTTCGGTTTCGCAAACGCCGGGCCGTGCCCCAAAGAGTGCTCATCGATGTTTCTCTCGTTAGTCCGTCAACGAACCGGCGCCAGTAACTACGTTTCTTGGCTTTCATAAAACTCTTCATTCGCTTGTCTAACGTCGCGTACTGTCGAAAACTAGCGGGTAACCCGTCGTTCCGGAAGGTCTTAAACGCGGCGGCCTTCTCTGCGTACACGTCTGAGCACTCTTTATCCCACCAGGGATTGGGAGAACGTTTTTTTATGTTCGCGCCGGGTACTGGCTTAGTCTGAGCTTGATTCGCGCTGTCGAGAATCAAGCCAGCCAAAAAGCTGCACTCTTCCTCCGGAGGAAGTTCTTGGATAGATTCGATGTTGTCGGATATCGCGGCAGCATAGCTCTTCCAATCGATATTTCGTGTGAGGTCATACGAAATATTGATTGATTTCAATGGCCTTGAACCGTTATTGATTGAGACTACAATCGGCAGATGGTCGCTGCCGTGGGGATCAAGAATTACCTTCCACGTGCAATTTAACCGCAGCGAGGTTGAGCAAAGGGACAAGTCTAAGGCGCTCGGGCGCGCTGGAGGAGCAGGAATCCGTGTCATTTCACCCGTGTTTAAAATTGTCAAATTGAAGTTATCGCAAAGATCCTGAATTAAGGAAGACCGGTTATCATCATAGAGGCAACCCCATGCTGTACCGTGAGAGTTAAAGTCTCCTAAAACTAGTCGCGGTGCTGGCAGGGATTCTAAGATGTCTTGTAGCCGTCGGTGCCCAACCGCGGTGTTGGGGGGGAATATATATGGAAGCTATGCAAAGGCTTTTGCCTTTGGTTGTTACTTGACAAGCGACAACTTCAATACCTGTTATCGAGGGAAGGTTAATTCTGTAGAAGGAATAGCACTTTTTGATCCCCAAAAGCACTCCTCCATAGGGGGTGTCTCGATCCAGGCGAATAATATTAAAATCGTGGAAGTTGAGATCTACGTCGGAAGTTAACCAAGTTTCACATAATGAAAATGCATCGCAACTCAAATTATTTATTAAAATTTTGAAGGAATCGATTTTCGGGATGATACTTCTGCAATTCCACTGTAGAACAGTGATCAAATCCGTGACCTCGTTCGATGAGTTAGCCATCGAAGGATACAATCGCTGAGAGGAGGGGCCATTTAGCAGTCAACTGCTTCAAAAATGTTCTCACTGTAGGGAGAAAAGCTAACATAAGACTTTTAATAGGATCAGTAATATTGAAAGTTTTTATTATCCAGTCCACTATGTCCGAGAGTTTTACAATTCCAGTGCTGTGATTACTCTCGAACTGAAACAAAGGAACACTTGGGATTTTTGATGTTCCTGGAAGTGCTGGGAACTCCTTCTCTGAGCTTAATCCTCCGAGACCAGGAGCTAATTGCTTCGGTTTGGTTGCAACACTTCCAATAGATGTCACTTTCGGAGCCCCGTCAAGGGACACCTTCTGGCATTTACAAGGAACTTTACGAGAGGAAATGTTCCTCCTCTTCCTATAAATTCTAGGCACCCTAGTAGATGTTCCCTCTTGTGGGTTATCAGCCTCGCCCTCGTCAGGAGGCAAGTGAGTATAGATGTTTGCTGAGGATGGTGGCGTAGCATTCTTTAACATTTCTGCGAAAGAATGTTTGGATCGTCCCGCAAGGGAACGTTTCAGTTTATCCCCGCGTAGTTTGTACGCGGGATATGCCGAGATATCATGCAGACTCTCCGCACAGTAAGGACACTTTTCGGCTTGCCTACTGCACGAATCATCTAGATGATTCTCCCCGCATTTTCCACAGCGGGCCTTATTGCTACAATGGGTGGCTGTGTGACCCAGTTGTTTACACTTTGTGCAATTCATGACCCGCGGCACAAACAGACGCACAGGCAGACGAACCTTGTGCAAGAGGACGAAATTTGGCAAAGCGGTACCA